>NC_086449.1:708300470-708600470 GCF_028390025.1 Pseudophryne corroboree | reverse complement strand
ATTTCACCAGAAATGCGGACAACATTTGTCAAGCCGTGTGTTCCCTTTGTCAAGCTGTAATAAGTAGGGGTAAGGACGTTAACCACCTCGGAACATCCTCCCTTATACGTCACCTGCAGCGCATTCATAATAAGTCAGTGACAAGTTCAAAAACTTTGGCCGACAGCGGAAGCAGTCCACTGACCAGTAAATCCCTTCCTCTTGTAACCAAGCTCACGCAAACCACCCCACCAACTCCCTCAGTGTCAATTTCCTCCTTCCCCAGGAATGCCAATAGTCCTGCAGGCCATGTCACTGGCAATTCTGACGAGTCCTCTCCTGCCTGGGATTCCTCCGATGCATCCTTGCGTGTAACGCCTACTGCTGCTGGCGCTGCTGTTGTTGCTGCTGGGAGTCGATGGTCATCCCAGAGGGGAAGTCGTAAGTGTTACGATTCCTGTACTCCAGACTGGAGAAGATCTTATGGCAGAGATCTGAGTACAGGAATGAAATACAGGTTGTGGGAGCTGGAGAGCCTAGTAACCCCTGGCGCCCTAACTCCGTTGTCTCGCCCGTGTTATCAGAAATCCCCTGCGAGACTATGGTTGCTTGAGCCCATGGCAGCCGCGTTCGAAGGGCGGATTATGTCTGCCCAACCCCGATGCCCCCGCAGGTCTTAATGGGAGACAAGGGGAAGTCCGAGACAGGGAGATAACAAGGGGCCCTCTGACTAAGCAACCAAGCCAGGGGTTACAAGCTAACTTAACTAAATCAAAAGGTATGTGCGGACTAGCCGCCAGGGAAAAGGACAACCAAGGATCCACGGATCCGACACTCCTATCCGGCACCGCTGGACACCAGAGTGGATCTTGTGGAAGCGGAATCCTCCGCAAAGCACCAGAACTCAAAATAAACACAATAATAAATAGTAGCGGACAAGCCGCAACACACGGCTGCGCCGCGACTCACGAACACCACCAGATGTTAAAGGTGCTCGGTCAGACTCCAGGAACAGATGGTAACTTCCGAGTACTGGATCACTGAGAACAGGAACAAACGAACAGACCGGGACTGGGAACTCTCTCTGCAGCAGAATCAGGCAAACAGGAAGCTATCACCGGCGTCTGTGAGGAGTCCTGGGAGTGCTTTTAACAGAGAGTCTTCCAATCAGCTGTTTGGAGGCTGATTGGATTAAATGCCATGCAGCTGACAAGCTGCATGGCCAGGGAAACAGATGAGTGATAATTACAACATGCCGTGCAGCTGCATGCTACACAGCCAGGAAACCAGTGATGATATAAACTTAGACCCAGCAACGGGGAACACGATCCGACAGTGGCGTCCCCGTTGCTAGGCGCCGGCCGCACTGACGAGCGGACCCTCGGCGCCTAACAGTACCCCCCCCCCCTTGAGGAGGGGTCAAGGAACCCCTAAATCCGGGTTTCTGTGGAAATTCTTGAAAAAATGCCCTTTTGAGCCTTGGGGCATGAAGGTCCTCATCTAGGACCCACGACCTTTCCTCAGGACCATAACCTGTCCAATGCACCAAAAAATAAAGCCGACCCCGGGACAGCTTGGAATCGAGAACCTTCTCAACCACGAACTCCTGCTGACCCTGTACATTAACTGGTGATCTCCCCTGAGGTTTTTTACGAGGAAATCTGCTAGATGAAACATATGGTTTGAGCAAAGAGCAATGGAAGGTATTTCCGATTCGTAACGTTTTTGGTAGCTGTAACCGGAAAGCAACTGGATTGACTTTTTTTATAATGAGAAATGGTCCAATAAATCTAGGACCCAATCTGGCTGAGGTTTGTCGAAGTTTGATATTGCGAGTCGACAGCCACACCCTGTCTCCTACTCTAAAAGTGCACGGCCGCCGGAACCTGTCCGAAAAATCTTTTTCCTTGAAAGCTGCTTTTCTGAGAGCTATGTGCACTTTTTTCCAAATAAGTTTAAGATGAGAGGTCAGGGCCAGAGAGGAGACAGAGGAATGTTGGAAAAATGAATTAGCTCTGGGGTGGAAACCAAAAACTGCAAAAAATGGAGACACATTGGTAGAGGAATGACAGGCATTATTATAAGCAAACTCTGCCAATGGAAGAAACTCAGACCAGTCATTTTGGAGTTTGGCCGAGTACAAACGCAAATATTGTTTTAAGGATTGGTTCACTCGCTCAGTCTGTCCATTTGATTGTGGATGATAACCGGAGGTTAATGATAATTTCATTTTTAACGAAGCACAAAAAGACTTCCAAAACTGTGCAATGAATTGTGGACCCCTGTCAGAAACAATATCAGTGGGTAACCCATGGAGTCTGAAAACATGACGGAGGAACAAGACTGCCAATCCCTGGGCAGATGGCAATCGGGGAAGACCAATAAAATGAGCCATCTTACTAAAACGGTCCACTACCTCCCATATGACTGTGCATCCAGCTGACAGAGGGAGATCCACCACAAAATCCATGGAGATATGCGACCATGGTCTAAGAGGAACATTCAATGGCATAAGTTGACCAATAGGCAAAGAACGGGGAACTTTATGCTGTGCACAGACCTGACACGAAAAAACAAACTCTTTAATGTCTTTAGAAAGACCAGGCCACCACACTGCGCGGGATACCAATTCAAAAGTTTTAGCGACTCCCAGATGCCCTGCAACTTTGCTATCATGAAATTCCTCCAAAACAGTTGCTCTCAAAAACTCAGGAACAAAAAGACGACCAGCAGGAGTATTTCCCGGAGCTTGATGTTGAAGCAGCTTCAATTGAGAAAAAACATCCTGTGTGAGACCTGCCTGAATGACTGAAGGCGGAAGTATGAGAGTAACAGGACTGTTGTCTTGAGCGGGAAGAAAACTGCGTGAGAGGGCATCTGCCTTGGTATTCTTGGAACCAGGTCTGAAGGTGATAATGAATTTGAAACGAGTGAAAAATAAAGCCCAACGAGCCTGTCGGGCATTCAGTCGCTTAGCTGATTCAATGTATTGAAGATTTTTGTGATCTGTCAAAACAGAAATGGTATGGGTCGCTCCTTCAAGCCAATGTCTCCACTCCTCAAAAGCCCATTTAATAGCCAGCAACTCCCGATTACCAACATCGTAGTTGGATTCAGCAGATGAGAATTTCCTGGACATAAAGGCACAAGGATGTAACTCAAGGGAATCTGGATCCTTCTGAGAAAGGATAGCCCCTACACCAACCTCCGAGGCATCTACCTCAACGATGAAAGGCAATTCTGGGTTGGGATGTCTAAGGACAGGGGCTGAGACAAAGGCTTGTTTCAAGGCCTGAAAAGATACTTTAGCTTCACATGACCAATTGGTAGGATCTGCTCCCTTCTTAGTGAGTGCCACAATGGGAGCAACTATGTCAGAGAAAGAGTGAATAAACCTTCTGTAGTAGTTCGCAAACCCTAAAAAGCGCTGAATTGCTTTTAAGTTGGTGGGTTGCGCCCAACTCAGGATGGCTTGGAGCTTCTTAGGTTCCATTCGGAATCCCCGAGGGGAAATAATGTACCCTAAAAAGGATACCTCCGTGACGTGAAATTCACACTTCTCCGGTTTGGCATACAAGTGATTTTCACGTAATTTCTTAAGTACCTGACGCACCTGGGTAACATGTTGTTCTATAGAGTCAGAATAAATCAAAATGTCGTCTAAATAGACCACAACGAATCTTCCCAGAAACTCACGGAGCACATCATTAATGAGATCCTGAAAGACTGCCGGAGCGTTAGATAGGCCGAAAGGCATGACCAGATACTCATAGTGACCTGATTGAGTACTGAATGCCGTTTTCCACTCATCCCCCGATCTGATTCTAATGAGATTATATGCTCCTCTCAGGTCAATCTTGGAAAAAATAACAGCCGAACGTAGCTGATCAAAGAGGACAGAGATCAGAGGCAGAGGGTAAGTATTCTTTACTGAGATTTTATTCAGGGCTCGAAAGTCAATGCAGGGTCTGAGGGAACCATCCTTCTTCTCTACGAAGAAAAAACCTGCACTTAAAGGGGATTTAGATGGCCTGATAAACCCTTTCTCAAGACTTTCTTTCACATACTCATTCATGGCCACAGTTTCAGGACCAGACAATGCATATAACCTTCCTTTAGGCAACGTGGCACCAGGAATTAACTCTATGGTACAATCATAAGGCCTATGGGGAGGCAAAATATCCGCATTGCCCTTGGAAAACACATCCAAAAAATCTTGGTACTCTCCAGGAATATGTGCGGGCCTGGCAGCAGCTACTCGGATAGGAAGTGTAATACATTCTTTATCACAGATGGTACTCCATTGTAGAATCTCCCCAGACTGCCAATCTATGATGGGATTATGAAAGGCCAGCCAAGGGTGACCCAGAACCACAGGAACTGCTGGACAATGGGTAAGAAAAAACTCAATCTTTTCAGAATGTAGAGCTCCCACCGAGAGCAAAACAGGAGGTGTACATAGAGAAATAACCCCATTGGATAAGGGACTCCCATCTAAACCATGCATGGTGATACACCTACTTAAGGTTAACTGAGGAATACCTAAGGCCTTGGCCCATGTTAAGTCCATAAAGTTTCCTGCAGCTCCACTGTCCACAAAAGCAGAGACCGAGGAACAGAGGCTGTCATAAGAAACTTTAGCAGGAACCAATAGTGAATTATTTGAGGAGATGAGCTGTAGACCAAAGTGAACCCCCTCACTATTCACTTGGTCAGGAAGTTTCCCGACTTGTTTGGGCAACTACGGGCAAAATGTCCCTTACCTCCGCAGTACAAACACAGACCAGAATTTTGCCTCCTGGTTCTTTCTTCCGGAGACAATTTGGAGAGACCAATCTGCATAGGCTCCTCCATGTCTATCGGAACGGAAGAAACACAGGGAAAAGAAACTACAGATGCCCCTTTCTCAGTCCTCCGCTCTCTGAGCCAACGATCTATTTTAATAGAGAGCTCCATGAGTTTATCAAGGTTCTCAGGAGCGGGATACTGAAGGAGGCTGTCTTTTATAGATTCAGATAAGCCGAGGCGAAACTGACTGCGCAGGGCAGGATCATTCCAGCCACAGTCGTTCGACCAACGGCGAAACTCCGTACAATAATTCTCTGCAGGATTCCTACCCTGTCTTAGAGCACGCAACTGACTTTCTGCGGATGCCTCTCTATCAGGGTCGTCATACAATAGCCCTAAAGATTTCAAAAAAGCGTCTACAGACGATAAGGCCGGATCGTCTGTCTTTAAACCAAAAGCCCAGGTCTGAGGATCCCCCTGAAGCAGAGAAATTATAATTCCAACCCGCTGAGCCTCCGTACCTGAGGAAACTGGTCTTAAACGAAAATACAGTTTACAAGACTCTTTAAAATTAAAAAACTGTTTTCTATCCCCAGAAAAACGGTCAGGCAGATGCATTTTTGGTTCAGGGATGACCCTCGGGGAAGTCCGTAACAGATCTTCCTGTGAGCTCACCCGGAGGGACAGATCCTGAACCATCTGGGTAAGTTCCTGAATCTGACTAACCAAAAACTGGCCAGGATTTGGCCCAACACCGGTGGGATTCATGAGGCCGACAAAATTCTCCCTACTGGATAAGTGAAAAAATTAACTCCTGTTGAAATTTTTTCTTTTGTCGGGCCGGTGATAATGTTACGATTCCTGTACTCCAGACTGGAGAAGATCTTATGGCAGAGATCTGAGTACAGGAATGAAATACAGGTTGTGGGAGCTGGAGAGCCTAGTAACCCCTGGCGCCCTAACTCCGTTGTCTCGCCCGTGTTATCAGAAATCCCCTGCGAGACTATGGTTGCTTGAGCCCATGGCAGCCGCGTTCGAAGGGCGGATTATGTCTGCCCAACCCCGATGCCCCCGCAGGTCTTAATGGGAGACAAGGGGAAGTCCGAGACAGGGAGATAACAAGGGGCCCTCTGACTAAGCAACCAAGCCAGGGGTTACAAGCTAACTTAACTAAATCAAAAGGTATGTGCGGACTAGCCGCCAGGGAAAAGGACAACCAAGGATCCACGGATCCGACACTCCTATCCGGCACCGCTGGACACCAGAGTGGATCTTGTGGAAGCGGAATCCTCCGCAAAGCACCAGAACTCAAAATAAACACAATAATAAATAGTAGCGGACAAGCCGCAACACACGGCTGCGCCGCGACTCACGAACACCACCAGATGTTAAAGGTGCTCGGTCAGACTCCAGGAACAGATGGTAACTTCCGAGTACTGGATCACTGAGAACAGGAACAAACGAACAGACCGGGACTGGGAACTCTCTCTGCAGCAGAATCAGGCAAACAGGAAGCTATCACCGGCGTCTGTGAGGAGTCCTGGGAGTGCTTTTAACAGAGAGTCTTCCAATCAGCTGTTTGGAGGCTGATTGGATTAAATGCCATGCAGCTGACAAGCTGCATGGCCAGGGAAACAGATGAGTGATAATTACAACATGCCGTGCAGCTGCATGCTACACAGCCAGGAAACCAGTGATGATATAAACTTAGACCCAGCAACGGGGAACACGATCCGACAGTGGCGTCCCCGTTGCTAGGCGCCGGCCGCACTGACGAGCGGACCCTCGGCGCCTAACAGTAAGCCCACTTGTACTACTTCCAGTAAGCAATTGACTGTCCAACAGTCCTTTGCGAGGAAGATGAAATATCACAGCAGTCATCCTGCTGCAAAGCGGATAACTGAGGCCTTGACAACTATGTTGGTGTTAGACGTGCGTCCGGTATCCGCCGTTAGTTCACAGGGAACTAGACAATTTATTGAGGCAGTGTGCCCCCGTTACCAAATACCATCTAGGTTCCACTTCTCTAGGCAGGCGATACCGAGAATGTACACGGACGTCAGAAAAAGACTCACCAGTGTCCTAAAAAATGCAGTTGTACCCAATGTCCACTTAACCACGGACAAGTGGAGCAGGGCAGGGTCAGGACTATATGACTGTGACAGCCCACTGGGTAGATGTATGGACTCCCGCCGCAAGAACAGCAGCGGCGGCACCAGTAGCAGCATCTCTCAAACGCCAACTCTTTCCTAGGCAGGCTACGCTTTGTATCACCGCTTTCCAGAATACGCACACAGCTGAAAACCTCTTACGGCAACTGAGGAAGATCATCGCGGAATGGCTTACCCCAATTGGACTCTCCTGTGGATTTGTGGCATCGGACAACGCCAGCAATATTGTGTGTGCATTAAATATGGGCAAATTCCAGCACGTCCCATGTTTTGCACATACCTTGAATTTGGTGGTGCAGAATTTTTTAAAAAACGACAGGGGCGTGCAAGAGATGCTGTCGGTGGCCAGAAGAATTGCGGGACACTTTCGGCGTACAGGCACCACGTACAGAAGACTGGAGCACCACCAAAAACTACTGAACCTGCCCTGCCATCATCTGAAGCAAGAAGTGGTAACGAGGTGGAATTCAACCCTCTATATGCTTCAGAGGTTGGAGGAGCAGCAAAAGGCCATTCAAGCCTATACAATTGAGCACGATATAGGAGGTGGAATGCACCTGTCTCAAGTGCAGTGGAGAATGATTTCAACGTTGTGCAAGGTTCTGATGCCCTTTGAACTTGCCACACGTGAAGTCAGTTCAGACACTGCCAGCCTGAGTCAGGTCATTCCCCTCATCAGGCTTTTGCAGAAGAAGCTGGAGACATTGAAGGAGGAGCTAACACGGAGCGATTCCGCTAGGCATGTGGGACTTGTGGATGGAGCCCTTAATTCGCTTAACAAGGATTCACGGGTGGTCAATCTGTTGAAATCAGAGCACTACATTTTGGCCACCGTGCTCGATCCTAGATTTAAAACCTACCTTGGATCTCTCTTTCCGGCAGACACAAGTCTGCTGGGGTTCAAAGACCTGCTGGTGAGAAAATTGTCAAGTCAAGCGGAACGCGACCTGTCAACATCTCCTCCTTCACATTCTCCCGCAACTGGGGGTGCGAGGAAAAGGCTCAGAATTCCGAGCCCACCCGCTGGCGGTGATGCAGGGCAGTCTGGAGCGACTGCTGATGCTGACATCTGGTCCGGACTGAAGGACCTGACAACGATTACGGACATGTCGTCTACTGTCACTGCATATGATTCTCTCAACATTGAAAGAATGGTGGAGGATTATATGAGTGACCGCATCCAAGTAGGCACGTCACACAGTCCGTACTTATACTGGCAGGAAAAAGAGGCAATTTGGAGGCCCTTGCACAAACTGGCTTTATTCTACCTAAGTTGCCCTCCCACAAGTGTGTACTCCGAAAGAGTGTCTAGTGCCGCCGCTCACCTTGTCAGCAATCGGCGTACGAGGTTACATCCAGAAAATGTGGAGAAGATGATGTTCATTAAAATGAATTATAATCAATTCCTCAGCGGAGACATTGACCAGCAGCAATTGCCTCCACAAAGTACACAGGGAGCTGAGATGGTGGATTCCAGTGGGGACGAATTGATAATCTGTGAGGAGGGGGATGTACACGGTGATGAATCGGAGGATGATGATGAGGTGGACATCTTGCCTCTGTAGAGCCAGTTTGTGCAAGGAGAGATTAATTGCTTCTTTTTTGGTGGGGGTCCAAACCAACCCGTCATTTCAGTCACAGTCGTGTGGCAGACCCTGTCACTGAAATGATGGGTTGGTTAAAGTGTGCATGTCCTGTTTATACAACATAAGGGTGGGTGGGAGGGCCCAAGGACAATTCCATCTTGCACCTCTTTTTTCTTTTATTTTTCTTTGCGTCATGTGCTGTTTGGGGAGGGTTTTTTGGAAGGGCCATCCTGCGTGACACTGCAGTGCCACTCCTAGATGGGCCCGGTGTTTGTGTCGGCCACTAGGGTCGCTTATCTTACTCACACAGTCAGCTACCTCATTGCGCCTCTTTTTTTCTTTGCGTCATGTGCTGTTTGGGGAGGGTTTTTTGGAAGGGCCATCCTGCGTGACACTGCAGTGCCACTCCTAGATGGGCCCGGTGTTTGTGTCGGCCACTAGGGTCGCTTATCTTACTCACACAGTCAGCTACCTCATTGCGCCTCTTTTTTTCTTTGCGTCATGTGCTGTTTGGGGAGGGTTTTTTGGAAGGGCCATCCTGCGTGACACTGCAGTGCCACTCCTAGATGGGCCCGGTGTTTGTGTCGGCCACTAGGGTCGCTTATCTTACTCACACAGTCAGCTACCTCATTGCGCCTCTTTTTTTCTTTGCGTCATGTGCTGTTTGGGGAGGGTTTTTTGGAAGGGCCATCCTGCGTGACACTGCAGTGCCACTCCTAGATGGGCCCGGTGTTTGTGTCGGCCACTAGGGTCGCTTATCTTACTCACACAGTCAGCTACCTCATTGCGCCTCTTTTTTTCTTTGCGTCATGTGCTGTTTGGGGAGGTTTTTTTGGAAGGGCCATCCTGCGTGACACTGCAGTGCCACTCCTAGATGGGCCCGGTGTTTGTGTCGGCCACTAGGGTCGCTTATCTTACTCACACAGTCAGCTACCTCATTGCGCCTCTTTTTTTCTTTGCGTCATGTGCTGTTTGGGGAGGGTTTTTTGGAAGGGACATCCTGCGTGACACTGCAGTGCCACTCCTAGATGGGCCCGGTGTTTGTGTCGGCCACTAGGGTCGCTTATCTTACTCACACAGTCAGCTACCTCATTGCGCCTCTTTTTTTCTTTGCGTCATGTGCTGTTTGGGGAGGGTTTTTTGGAAGGGCCATCCTGCGTGACACTGCAGTGCCACTCCTAGATGGGCCCGGTGTTTGTGTCGGCCACTAGGGTCGCTTATCTTACTCACACAGTCAGCTACCTCATTGCGCCTCTTTTTTTCTTTGCGTCATGTGCTGTTTGGGGAGGGTTTTTTGGAAGGGACATCCTGCGTGACACTGCAGTGACACTCCTAGATGGGCCCGGTGTTTGTGTCGGCCACTAGGGTCGCTTATCTTACTCACACAGCTACCTCATTGCGCCTCTTTTTTTCTTTGCGTCATGTGCTGTTTGGGGAGGGTTTTTTGGAAGGGCCATCCTGCGTGACACTGCAGTGCCACTCCTAGATGGGCCCGGTGTTTGTGTCGGCCACTAGGGTCGCTTATCTTACTCACACAGTCAGCTACCTCATTGCGCCTCTTTTTTTCTTTGCGTCATGTGCTGTTTGGGGAGGGTTTTTTGGAAGGGCCATCCTGCGTGACACTGCAGTGCCACTCCTAGATGGGCCCGGTGTTTGTGTCGGCCACTAGGGTCGCTTATCTTACTCACACAGTCAGCTACCTCATTGCGCCTCTTTTTTTCTTTGCGTCATGTGCTGTTTGGGGAGGGTTTTTTGGAAGGGCCATCCTGCGTGACACTGCAGTGCCACTCCTAGATGGGCCCGGTGTTTGTGTCGGCCACTAGGGTCGCTTATCTTACTCACACAGTCAGCTACCTCATTGCGCCTCTTTTTTTCTTTGCGTCATGTGCTGTTTGGGGAGGGTTTTTTGGAAGGGCCATCCTGCGTGACACTGCAGTGCCACTCCTAGATGGGCCCGGTGTTTGTGTCGGCCACTAGGGTCGCTTATCTTACTCACACAGTCAGCTACCTCATTGCGCCTCTTTTTTTCTTTGCGTCATGTGCTGTTTGGGGAGGGTTTTTTGGAAGGGACATCCTGCGTGACACTGCAGTGACACTCCTAGATGGGCCCGGTGTTTGTGTCGGCCACTAGGGTCGCTTATCTTACTCACACAGTCAGCTACCTCATTGCGCCTCTTTTTTTCTTTGCGTCATGTGCTGTTTGGGGAGGGTTTTTTGGAAGGGCCATCCTGCGTGACACTGCAGTGCCACTCCTAGATGGGCCCGGTGTTTGTGTCGGCCACTAGGGTCGCTTATCTTACTCACACAGTCAGCTACCTCATTGCGCCTCTTTTTTTCTTTGCGTCATGTGCTGTTTGGGGAGGGTTTTTTGGAAGGGACATCCTGCGTGACACTGCAGTGCCACTCCTAGATGGGCCCGGTGTTTGTGTCGGCCACTAGGGTCGCTTATCTTACTCACACAGTCAGCTACCTCATTGCGCCTCTTTTTTTCTTTGCGTCATGTGCTGTTTGGGGAGGGTTTTTTGGAAGGGCCATCCTGCGTGACACTGCAGTGCCACTCCTAGATGGGCCCGGTGTTTGTGTCGGCCACTAGGGTCGCTTATCTTACTCACACAGTCAGCTACCTCATTGCGCCTCTTTTTTTCTTTGCGTCATGTGCTGTTTGGGGAGGGTTTTTTGGAAGGGACATCCTGCGTGACACTGCAGTGACACTCCTAGATGGGCCCGGTGTTTGTGTCGGCCACTAGGGTCGCTTATCTTACTCACACAGCTACCTCATTGCGCCTCTTTTTTTCTTTGCGTCATGTGCTGTTTGGGGAGGGTTTTTTGGAAGGGCCATCCTGCGTGACACTGCAGTGCCACTCCTAGATGGGCCCGGTGTTTGTGTCGGCCACTAGGGTCGCTTATCTTACTCACACAGTCAGCTACCTCATTGCGCCTCTTTTTTTCTTTGCGTCATGTGCTGTTTGGGGAGGGTTTTTTGGAAGGGCCATCCTGCGTGACACTGCAGTGCCACTCCTAGATGGGCCCGGTGTTTGTGTCGGCCACTAGGGTCGCTTATCTTACTCACACAGTCAGCTACCTCATTGCGCCTCTTTTTTTCTTTGCGTCATGTGCTGTTTGGGGAGGGTTTTTTGGAAGGGCCATCCTGCGTGACACTGCAGTGCCACTCCTAGATGGGCCCGGTGTTTGTGTCGGCCACTAGGGTCGCTTATCTTACTCACACAGTCAGCTACCTCATTGCGCCTCTTTTTTTCTTTGCGTCATGTGCTGTTTGGGGAGGGTTTTTTGGAAGGGCCATCCTGCGTGACACTGCAGTGCCACTCCTAGATGGGCCCGGTGTTTGTGTCGGCCACTAGGGTCGCTTATCTTACTCACACAGTCAGCTACCTCATTGCGCCTCTTTTTTTCTTTGCGTCATGTGCTGTTTGGGGAGGGTTTTTTGGAAGGGACATCCTGCGTGACACTGCAGTGACACTCCTAGATGGGCCCGGTGTTTGTGTCGGCCACTAGGGTCGCTTATCTTACTCACACAGTCAGCTACCTCATTGCGCCTCTTTTTTTCTTTGCGTCATGTGCTGTTTGGGGAGGGTTTTTTGGAAGGGACATCCTGCGTGACACTGCAGTGCCACTCCTAGATGGGCCCGGTGTTTGTGTCGGCCACTAGGGTCGCTTATCTTACTCACACAGTCAGCTACCTCATTGCGCCTCTTTTTTTCTTTGCGTCATGTGCTGTTTGGGGAGGGTTTTTTGGAAGGGCCATCCTGCGTGACACTGCAGTGCCACTCCTAGATGGGCCCGGTGTTTGTGTCGGCCACTAGGGTCGCTTATCTTACTCACACAGTCAGCTACCTCATTGCGCCTCTTTTTTTCTTTGCGTCATGTGCTGTTTGGGGAGGGTTTTTTGGAAGGGCCATCCTGCGTGACACTGCAGTGCCACTCCTAGATGGGCCCGGTGTTTGTGTCGGCCACTAGGGTCGCTTATCTTACTCACACAGTCAGCTACCTCATTGCGCCTCTTTTTTTCTTTGCGTCATGTGCTGTTTGGGGAGGTTTTTTTGGAAGGGCCATCCTGCGTGACACTGCAGTGCCACTCCTAGATGGGCCCGGTGTTTGTGTCGGCCACTAGGGTCGCTTATCTTACTCACACAGTCAGCTACCTCATTGCGCCTCTTTTTTTCTTTGCGTCATGTGCTGTTTGGGGAGGGTTTTTTGGAAGGGACATCCTGCGTGACACTGCAGTGCCACTCCTAGATGGGCCCGGTGTTTGTGTCGGCCACTAGGGTCGCTTATCTTACTCACACAGTCAGCTACCTCATTGCGCCTCTTTTTTTCTTTGCGTCATGTGCTGTTTGGGGAGGGTTTTTTGGAAGGGCCATCCTGCGTGACACTGCAGTGCCACTCCTAGATGGGCCCGGTGTTTGTGTCGGCCACTAGGGTCGCTTATCTTACTCACACAGTCAGCTACCTCATTGCGCCTCTTTTTTTCTTTGCGTCATGTGCTGTTTGGGGAGGGTTTTTTGGAAGGGACATCCTGCGTGACACTGCAGTGACACTCCTAGATGGGCCCGGTGTTTGTGTCGGCCACTAGGGTCGCTTATCTTACTCACACAGCTACCTCATTGCGCCTCTTTTTTTCTTTGCGTCATGTGCTGTTTGGGGAGGGTTTTTTGGAAGGGCCATCCTGCGTGACACTGCAGTGCCACTCCTAGATGGGCCCGGTGTTTGTGTCGGCCACTAGGGTCGCTTATCTTACTCACACAGTCAGCTACCTCATTGCGCCTCTTTTTTTCTTTGCGTCATGTGCTGTTTGGGGAGGGTTTTTTGGAAGGGCCATCCTGCGTGACACTGCAGTGCCACTCCTAGATGGGCCCGGTGTTTGTGTCGGCCACTAGGGTCGCTTATCTTACTCACACAGTCAGCTACCTCATTGCGCCTCTTTTTTTCTTTGCGTCATGTGCTGTTTGGGGAGGGTTTTTTGGAAGGGCCATCCTGCGTGACACTGCAGTGCCACTCCTAGATGGGCCCGGTGTTTGTGTCGGCCACTAGGGTCGCTTATCTTACTCACACAGTCAGCTACCTCATTGCGCCTCTTTTTTTCTTTGCGTCATGTGCTGTTTGGGGAGGGTTTTTTGGAAGGGCCATCCTGCGTGACACTGCAGTGCCACTCCTAGATGGGCCCGGTGTTTGTGTCGGCCACTAGGGTCGCTTATCTTACTCACACAGTCAGCTACCTCATTGCGCCTCTTTTTTTCTTTGCGTCATGTGCTGTTTGGGGAGGGTTTTTTGGAAGGGACATCCTGCGTGACACTGCAGTGACACTCCTAGATGGGCCCGGTGTTTGTGTCGGCCACTAGGGTCGCTTATCTTACTCACACAGTCAGCTACCTCATTGCGCCTCTTTTTTTCTTTGCGTCATGTGCTGTTTGGGGAGGGTTTTTTGGAAGGGACATCCTGCGTGACACTGCAGTGCCACTCCTAGATGGGCCCGGTGTTTGTGTCGGCCACTAGGGTCGCTTATCTTACTCACACAGTCAGCTACCTCATTGCGCCTCTTTTTTTCTTTGCGTCATGTGCTGTTTGGGGAGGGTTTTTTGGAAGGGCCATCCTGCGTGACACTGCAGTGCCACTCCTAGATGGGCCCGGTGTTTGTGTCGGCCACTAGGGTCGCTTATCTTACTCACACAGTCAGCTACCTCATTGCGCCTCTTTTTTTCTTTGCGTCATGTGCTGTTTGGGGAGGGTTTTTTGGAAGGGCCATCCTGCGTGACACTGCAGTGCCACTCCTAGATGGGCCCGGTGTTTGTGTCGGCCACTAGGGTCGCTTATCTTACTCACACAGTCAGCTACCTCATTGCGCCTCTTTTTTTCTTTGCGTCATGTGCTGTTTGGGGAGGGTTTTTTGGAAGGGACATCCTGCGTGACACTGCAGTGCCACTCCTAGATGGGCCCGGTGTTTGTGTCGGCCACTAGGGTCGCTTATCTTACTCACACAGCGACCTCGGTGCAAATTTTAGGACTAAAAATAATATTGTGAGGTGTGAGGTATTCAGAATAGACTGAAAATGAGTGTAAATTATGGTTTTTGAGGTTAATAATACTTTGGGATCAAAATGACCCCCAAATTCTATGATTTAAGCTGTTTTTTAGGGTTTTTTGAAAAAAACACCCGAATCCAAAACACACCCGAATCCGACAAAAAAAATTCGGTGAGGTTTTGCCAAAACGCGGTCGAACCCAAAACACGGCCGCGGAACCGAACCCAAAACCAAAACACAAAACCCGAAAAATTTCCGGCGCTCATTCTGTGCATGCTTCACCAAAAATCTCCAGTCTATTATTCTGGCAATTTTAGGTAAGGTTTTGTGTGTAAGTGAAAAAATTGCATCCTATTACATTTGCGATTTTCATTGTTTTCAATGGGAAAACATCTGGATACGATTTTTCATTTGCGATTTTTTGGTATATGTTTAAAAATGTGCGATTTTTAGCAAAATCGCAAGCTATTACATTTGCGAAAACGTGCGATTTTGCGGTAAAAATTGCACATTTTCCAAAATTGCACCCTATTACATTTAGCCTATGGATTGTGATCCCGGTAGATCGCGCTCGACGTTTTGGCCGCCTCTGTTATAATGTCTATAGCACTGGCTATGGTATAATGTTTATAGCACTGATTGGCGGTACAATGTCTGTTGCACTGACTGGCGGTACAATGTCTATAGCACTGACTGGCGGTACAATGTCTTTAGCACTGGATATGGTATAATGGCTATAGCACTGGCTATGTTATAATGTCTATAGCACTGGCTATGGTATAATGTCTATAGCACTGGCTATGTTATAATGTTTATAGCAATGACTGGCGGTACAATGTCTATAGCACTGGCTATGGTATAATGTCTATAGCACTGACTGGCGGTACAGTGTCTATAGCACTGACTGGCGGTACAGTGTCTATAGCACTGACTGGCGGTACAATGTCTATAGCACTGGCTATGGTACAATGTCTATAGCACTGACTGGCTATGGTATAAAGGGGGTCATTCCGAGTTGTTCGCTCGTTATTTCTCTGACGTCCTAGTGGATGCTGGGAACTCCGTAAGGACCATGGGGAATAGCGGCTCCGCAGTGGACTGGGCACAACTAAAGAAAGCTTTAGGACTACCTGGTGTGCACTGGCTCCACCCTCTATGACCCTCCTCCAGACCTCAGTTAGAATTGTGTGCCCGGCCGAGCTGGATGCACACTAGGGGCTCTCCTGAGCTCTTAGAAAAGAAAGTTATATTTAGGTTTTTTATTTTCAGTGAGATCTGCTGGCAACAGACTCACTGCTACGAGGGACTTAGGGGAGAGAAGCGGACCTACCTGCTTGCAGCTAGCTTGGGCTTCTTAGGCTACTGGACACCATTAGCTCCAGAGGGATCGAACACAGGCCCAGCCTCGGTCGTCCGGTCCCGGAGCCGCGCCGCCGTCCCCCTTGCAAAGCCAGAAGCAAGAAGATGTTCCTGATAATCGTCGGCAGAAGACTTCGGTCTTCATTAAGGTAGCGCACAGCACTGCAGCTGTGCGCCATTGCTCCCCATGCACACCACACACTCCGGTCACTGATGGGTGCAGGGCGCTAGGGGGGCGGCGCCCTGGGGCTGCAATAAGAGTACCTTACTGGCAAAATAACACATAATATAGTCATTAAGACTATATATGTGTAAAATCCCCTGCCATATATTCCATAAAAAAGCGGGAGAAGCCCGCTGAGAAAGGGGCGGGGCTATCTCCCTCAGCACACTGGCGCCATTTCCTCTCACAGCTCCGCTGGAAGGACGCTCCCAAAGCTCTCCCCTGCAGTTTCCGAACTTCATAGGGTAAAAAAGAGAGGGGGGGGGCACTAAATTTAGGCGCAGTATCTGTATATTAATAGCAGCTATAAGGGAAAAATCACTGTATGTATAGTGTGAATCCCTACATTATATATAGCGCTCTGGTGTGTGCTGGCATACTCTCTCTCTGTCTCTCCAAAGGACTTTGTGGGGTCCTGTCATCAGTCAGAGCATTCCCTGTGTGTGTGCGTGTGTCGGTACGGCTGTGTCGACATGTTTGATGAGGAGGCTTATGTGGAGGCGGAGCAGGTGCCGATAAATGCGATGTCATCCCCTGCGGGGTCGACACCTGAGTGGATGGTTATGTGGAAGGAATTACGCGACAGTGTCAACTCCTTACATAAAAGGTTTGACGACATAGCAGATGTGGGACAGCCGGCTTCTCAGCCTGTGCCTGCCCAGACGTCTCAAAAGCCATCAGGGGCTCTAAAACGCCCGCTACCTCAGATGGCAGACACAGATGTCGACACGGATACTGACTCCAGTGTCGACGATGATGAGACTAGTGTACATTCCAATAGAGCCACCCGTTACATGATTGCGGCAATGAAAAATGTGTTGCATATTTCTGATATTACCCCAGGTACCACAAAAAAGGGTATTATGTTTGGGGAGAAAAAACTACCAGTGGTTTTTCCCCCATCTGATGAATTAAATGAAGTATGTGAAGAAGCGTGGGCTTCCCCCGATAAGAAACTGGTCATTTCTAAAAAGTTACTAATGGCGTACCCTTTCCCGCCAGAGGACAGGTCACGTTGGGAGACATCCCCTAGGGTGGATAAAGCGCTCACACGTCTGTCAAAAAAGGTGGCACTACCGTCTCCGGACACGGCCGCCCTAAAGGAGCCTGCAGATAGAAAGCAGGAGGCTATCCTGAAGTCTGTATATACACACTCAGGTATTATACAGAGACCGGCTATTGCTTCAGCATGGATGTGCAGTGCTGCAGCTGCGTGGTCAGATTCCCTGTCGGAAAACATTGATACCCTAGACAGGGACACTATATTGCTAACCGTAGAGCATATTAAAGACGCTGTCTTGTACATGAGAGATGCACAGAGGGATATTTGCCGGCTGGCATCTAAAATAAACGCAATGTCCATTTCTGCCAGGAGAGGATTGTGGACTCGGCAGTGGACAGGAGATGCAGATTCTAAAAGGCACATGGAAGTATTGCCTTACAAGGGTGAGGAGTTGTTTGGGGATGGTCTCTCGGACCTCGTTTCCACAGCGACAGCTGGGAAGTCAGCATTTTTACCCCATGTTCCCTCACAGCCAAAGAAAGCACCATATTATCAGGTACAGTCCTTTCGGCCCCAGAAAGGCAAGCGGGTTAGAGGCGCGTCCTTTCTGCCCAGAGGCGGAGGTAGAGGGAAAAAGCTGCAACATACAGCCAGTTCCCAGGAACAAAAGTCCTCCCCCGCTTCCTCTAAGTCCACCGTATGACGCTGGGGCTCCACAGGCGGAGCCAGGTACGGTGGGGGCCCGTCTCAAGAACTTCAGCGACCAGTGGGCTCGCTCACGGGTGGATCCCTGGATTCTACAAGTAGTATCTCAGGGGTACAAGCTGGAATTCAAGACGTCTCCCCCTCGCCGTTTCCTCAAATCTGCCTTGCCGACAGCTCCCCCGGACAGGGAGGCAGTGCTGGAGGCGATTCACAAGCTGTATTCTCAGCACGTGATAATCAAGGTACCCCTCCTTCAACAAGGACGGGGTTACTATTCCACAATGTTTGTGGTGCCGAAACCGGACGGTTCGGTGAGACCCATTTTAAATTTAAAATCCTTGAACACTTATATAAGAAGGTTCAAGTTCAAGATGGAATCGCTCAGGGCGGTGATTGCAAGCCTGGACGAGGGGGATTACATGGTATCACTGGACATCAAGGATGCTTACCTGCATGTCCCCATTTACCCTCCTCACCAGGAGTACCTCAGATTTGGGGTACAGGACTGTCATTACCAATTCCAGACGTTGCCGTTTGGTCTGTTCACGGCACCGCAGGTATTTACCAAGGTAATGGCCGAAATGATGATACTCCTTCGGAGAAAGGAAGTTTTAATTATCCCGTACTTGGACGATCTCCTTATAAAGGCGAGGTCCAGGGAACAGTTGTTGATCGGTGTAGCACTATCTCGGGAAGTGCTACAACAGCACGGCTGGATCCTGAATATTCCAAAGTCGCAGCTGGTTCCTACAACGCGTCTACTGTTCCTGGGGATGGTTCTGGACACAGAACAGAAAAAAGTGTTTCTCCCGGAGGAGAAGGCCAAGGAGTTGTCATCTCTAGTCAGAGACCTCCTAAAACCAAAACAGGTGTCGGTGCACCACTGCACGCGAGTCCTGGGAAAGATGGTGGCTTCTTACGAAGCAATTCCATTCGGAAGGTTCCATGCAAGGATCTTTCAGTAGGATCTGTTGAACAAGTGGTCCGGATCGCATCTTCAGATGCATCGGCTGATAACCCTGTCTCCAAGGACCAGGGTGTCGCTGTTGTGGTGGCTGCAGAGTGCTCATCTTCTAGAGGGCCGCAGATTCGGCATACAGGACTGGATCCTGGTGACCACAGATGCCAGCCTTCGAGGTTGGGGGGCAGTCACACAGGGAAGAAACTTCCAAGGACTATGGACAAGTCAGGAGACTTCCCTACACATAAATATTCTGGAACTAAGGGCCATTTACAATGCCCTAAGTCAGGCAAGACCCCTGCTTCAACGCCAGCCGGTGCTGATCCAGTCAGACAACATCACGGCGGTCGCCCATGTAAACCGTCAGGGCAGCACAAGAAGCAGGATGGCGATGGCAGAAGCCACAAGGATTCTCCGATGGGCGGAAAATCATGTGTTAGCACTGTCAGCAGTGTTCATTCCCAGAGTGGACAACTGGGAAGCAGACTTTCTCAGCAGACACGACCTCCACCCGGGAGAGTGGGGACTTCATCCAGAAGTCTTCCAAATGGTTGTACACCGGTGGGAAAAGCCACAGGTGGACATGATGGCGTCCCGCCTCAACAAAAAGCTAAAAAGATATTGCGCCAGGTCAAGGGACCCTCAGGCGATAGCTGTTGACGCTCTGGTAACACCGTGGGTGTACCAGTCGGTGTATGTGTTCCCTCCTCTGCCTCTCATACCCAAGGTACTGAGAATAATAAGAAGGAGAGGAGTAAGAACTATACTCATTGTTCCGGATTGGCCAAGAAGAGCTTGGTACCCAGAACTTCAAGAAATGATCTCAGAGGACCCATGGCCTCTGCCGCTCAGACAGGACCTGCTGCAGCAGGGGCCCTGTCTGTTCCAAGACTTACCGCGGCTGCGTTTGACGGCATGGCGGTTGAACGCTGGATCCTGAAGGAAAAGGGCATTCCGGAGGAAGTTATCCCTACGCTAATTAAAGCTAGGAAAGAAGTGACCGCAAACCATTATCACCGCATATGGCGGAAATATGTTGCGTGGTGTGAGGCCAGGAAGGCCCCAACGGAGGAATTTCAGCTAGGTCGATTTCTGCACTTCCTACAGTCAGGGGTGACTATGGGCCTAAAATTGGGTTCCATTAAGGTCCAGATTTCGGCTCTATCGATTTTCTTCCAAAAAGAACTGGCTTCACTACCTGAAGTTCAGACATTTGTTAAGGGAGTGCTGCATATTCAGCCCCCTTTTGTGCCCCCAGTGGCACCTTGGGATCTCAACGTGGTGTTGGATTTCCTAAAGTCGCATTGGATTGAACCACTTAAAACCGTGGAACTAAAATATCTCACGTGGAAAGTGGTCATGCTGTTGGCCTTGGCTTCGGCCAGGCGTGTGTCAGAATTGGCGGCTTTGTCTTGTAAAAGCCCTTATCTGATTGTCCATATGGATAGGGCGGAATTGAGGACTCATCCCCAATTTCTCCCAAAGATTGTTTCAGCGTTTCATTTGAACCAGCCTATTGTGGTGCCTGCGGCTACTCGTGACTTGGAGGACTCCAAGTTGCTGGACGTAGTCCGGGCCCTAAAAATCTATGTTTCCAGGACTGCTGGGGTCAGAAAGACTGACTCGCTATTTATCCTGCATGCGCCCAACAAGTTGGGTGCGCATGCTTCAAAGCAGACTATTGCTCGCTGGATCTGTAGCACGATTCAACTTGCACATTCTGCGGCTGGACTGCCGCATCCAAAATCTGTAAAAGCCCATTCCACGAGGAAGGTGGGCTCTTCTTGGGCGGCTGCCCGAGGGGTCTCGGCTTTACAACTTTGCCGAGCAGCTACTTGGTCGGGGTCAAACACATTTGCTAAATTCTACAAGTTTGATACCCTGGCTGAGGAGGACCTAGAGTTCGCTCATTCGGTGCTGCAGAGTCATCCGCACTCTCCCGCCCGTTTGGGAGCTTTGGTATAATCCCCATGGTCCTTACGGAGTTCCCAGCATCCACTAGGACGTCAGAGAAAATAAGATTTTACTCACCGGTAAATCTATTTCTCGTAGTCCGTAGTGAATGCTGGGCGCCCGTCCCAAGTGCGGATTGTCTGCAATACTTGTATATAGTTATTGTTTAACTAAAGGGTTATTGTTGAGCCATCTGTTGAGAGGCTCAGTTATATTTCATACTGTTAACTGGGTATAGTATCTCGAGTTATACGGTGTGATTGGTGTGGCTGGTATGAGTCTTACCCGGGATTCAAAATCCTTTCCTTATTGTGTCAGCTCTTCCGGGCACAGAATCCTAACTGAGGTCTGGAGGAGGGTCATAGAGGGAGGAGCCAGTGCAGACCAGGTAGTCCTAAAGCTTTCTTTAGTTGTGCCCAGTCTCCTGCAGAGCCGCTATTCCCCATGGTCCTTACGGAGTTCCCAGCATCCACTATGGACTACGAGAAATAGATTTACCAGTGAGTAAAATCTTATTTTTTTTTTCGCAACGGAGCGATTAGTCGCTAATGCGCATGCGCAATGTCCGCAGTGCGACTGCGCCAAGTAAATTTGCTATGCAGTTAGGTATTTTACTCACGGCATTACGAGGTTTTTTCTTCGTTTTGGTGTTCGTAATGTGATTGACAGGAAGTGGGTGTTTCTGGGCGGAAATTAGCCGTTTTATGGGTGTGTGCGAAAAAACGCTACCGTTTCTGGGAAAAACGCGGGAGTGGCTGGAGAAACGGAGGAGTGTCTGGCCGAACGCTGGGTGTGTTTGTGACGTCAAACCAGGAACGACAAGCACTGAACTGATCGCACTGGCTGAGTAAGTCTCGAGCTACTCAGAAACTGCACAGATAAGTAATTTGGGGGTACTGTGCGGCATAATGTGTACTGGCAGCTTTGAAAATAGAACATAGGGTGAACTTAAGCACTACTGTGATTAATAAAAGAAACTAGGGCACTACTATGGGGCATAACATTAAATAAGGCTCTGCTATGGTTCATACAATTAACATCTGCTGCAGAGAAGTTGCACTCTAGAAGCATTCAGATGGGGGCCCTTCAAAATGTTGCTATGGGGCCCACAAAGTTCTAGCTATGCCCCTGGAACTGACTATGGTGCAATGTCTATAGCACTGACTGGTTATGGTATAATGTCTATAGTACTGACTGGTGGTACAATGTCTATAGCACTGGCTACGGTATAATGTCTATAGCACTGATTGGCGGTACAATGTCTAATGCACTGGCGTGGCTATGGTATAATATTTATTGTACTGACTGGCGGTACAATGTCTATATCACTGGCTATGGTATAATGTCTATAGCACTGACTGGTGGTACAATGTCTATAGCACTGGCTACGGTATAATGTCTATAGCACTGACTGGCGGTACAATGTCTATAGCACTGGCTACGGTATAATGTCTATAGCACTGATTGGCGGTACAATGTCTAATGCACTGGCTATGGTATAATGTCTATTGTACTGACTGGCGGTACAATGTCTAATACACTGGCTATGGTACAATGTCTATAGCACTGACTGGCTAAGGTATAATGTCTATATCACTGACTGGTGGTACAGTGTCTATAGCACTGGCTATGGTATAATGTCTATAGCACTGACTGGCGGTACAATGTCTATAGCACTGGCTAAGGTATAATGTCTGTAGCACTGACTGGTGGTACAATGTCTATAGCACTGGCTATGGTATAATGTCTATAGCACTGACTGGCGGTACAATGTCTATAGCACTGGCTACGGTATAATGTCTATAGCACTGATTGGCGGTACAATGTCTAATGCACTGGCTATGGTATAATGTCTATTGTACTGACTGGCGGTACAATGTCTATAGCACTGGCTATGGTATAATGTCTGTAGCACTGACTGGTGGTACAATGTCTATAGCACTGGCTATGGTATAATGTCTATAGCACTGACTGGCGGTACAATGTCTATAGCACTGGCTATGGTATAATGTCTATCGCACTGACTGGCGGTACAATGTCTAATACACTGGCTATGGTATAATGTCTATTGTACTGACTGGCGGTACAATGTCTATAGCACTGGCTATGGTACAATGTCTATAGCACTGACTGGCTAAGGTATAATGTCTATAGCACTGACTGGCGGTACAATGTCTATAGCACTGGCTATGGTATAATATCTGTAGCACTGACTGGTGGTAGAATGTCTATAGCACTGGCTATGGTATAATGTCTATAGCACTGACTGGCGGTACAATGTCTATAGCACTGGCTAAGGTATAATGTCTGTAGCACTGACTGGTGGTACAATGTCTATAGCACTGGCTATGGTATAATGTCTATAGCACTGACTGGCGGTACAATGTCAATAGCACTTGCTACGGTATAATGTCTATAGCACTGATTGGCGGTACAATGTCTAATGCACTGGCTATGGTATAATATCTATTGTACTGACTGGCGGTACAATGTCTATAGCACTGGCTATGGTATAATGTCTATAGCACTGACTGGTGGTACAATGTCTATAGCACTGGCTACGGTATAATGTCTATAGCACTGACTGGCGGTACAATGTCTAATACACTGGCTATGGTATAATATCTATTGTACTGACTGGCGGTACAATGTCTATAGCACTGGCTATGGTACAATGTCTATAGCACTGACTGGCTAAGGTATAATTTCTATATCACTGACTGGTGGTACAGTGTCTATAGCACTGGCTATGGCATTATGTCTATAGCACTGACTGGCGGTACAATGTCTATAGCACTGGCTAAGGTATAATGTCTGTAGCACTGACTGGTGGCACAATGTCTATAGTACTGGCTATGGTATAATGTCTATAGCACTGACTGGCGGTACAATGTCTATAGCACTGGCTATGGTACAATGTCTATAGCACTGACTGGCGGTACAATGTCTAAAGCACTGGCTATGGTAAAATGTCTATAGCACTGACTGGCGGTACAATGTCTATAGCACTGGCTATGGTACAATGTCTATAGCACTGGCTATGGTACAATGTCTATAGCACTGACTGGTGGAACAATGTCTATAGCACGGGCTATGGAATAATGTCTATTGCACTGACTGGCGGTACAATGTCTAAGCACTGGCTATGGTATAATGTTTATAGCACTGACTGGTGGTACAATGTCTATAGCACTGGCTATGGTACAATGTCTATAGTACTGACTGGCTATGGTATAATGTCTATATCACTGACTGGTGGTACAATGTCTATAGCACTGGCTATGGTATAATGTCTATAGCACTGACTGGCGGTACAATGTCTATAGCACTGGCTATGGTATAATATCTGTAGCACTGGTGGTACAATGTCTATAGCACTGGCTATGGTATAATGTCTATAGCACTGACTGGCAGTACAATGTCTATAGCACTGGCTATGGTATAATGTCTATAGCACTGGCTATGGTACAATGTCTATAGCACTGACTGGTGGTACAAAGTCTATAGCACTGGCTATGGTATAATGTCTATAGCACTGACTGGCGGTACAATGTCTATAGCACTGGCTATGGTACAATGTTTATAGCACTGACTGGTGGTACAATGTCTATAGCACTGGCTATGGTACAATGTTTATAGCACTGACTGGTGGTACAATGTCTATAGCACTGGCTATGGTATAATGTCTATAGCACTGACTGGCGGTACAATGTCTATAGCACTGGCTATGGTATAATGTCTATTGTACTGACTGGCGGTACAATGTCTATAGCACTGGCTATGGTATAATGTCTGTAGCACTGACTGTTGGTACAATGTCTATAGCACTGGCTATGGTATAATGTCTATAGCACTGACTGGCATTACAATGTCTATAGCACTGGCTACGGTATAATGTCTATCGCACTGACTGGCGGTACAATGTCTAATACACTGGCTATGGTATAATGTCTATTGTACTGACTGGCGGTACAATGTCTATAGCACTGGCTATGGTACAATGTCTATAGCACTGACTGGCTAAGGTATAATGTCTATAGCACTGACTGGTGGTACAATGTCTATAGCACTGGCTATGGTATAATATCTGTAGCACTGACTGGTGGTAGAATGTCTATAGCACTGGCTATGGTATAATGTCTATAGCACTGACTGGCGGTACAATGTCTATAGCACTGGCTAAGGTATAATGTCTGTATCACTGACTGGTGGTACAATGTCTATAGCACTGGCTATGGTATAATGTCTATAGCACTGACTGGCGGTACAATGTCAATAGCACTTGCTACGGTATAATGTCTATAGCACTGATTGGCGGTACAATGTCTAATGCACTGGCTATGGTATAATATCTATTGTACTGACTGGTGGTACAATGTCTATAGCACTGGCTATGGTATAATGTCTATAGCACTGACTGGTGGTACAATGTCTATAGCACTGGCTACGGTATAATGTCTATAGCACTGACAGGCGGTACAATGTCTAATACACTGGCTATGGTATAATATCTATTGTACTGACTGGCGGTACAATGTCTATAGCACTGGCTATGGTACAATGTCTATAGCACTGACTGGCTAAGGTATAATTTCTATATCACTGACTGGTGGTACAGTGTCTATAGCACTGGCTATGACATAATGTCTATAGCACGGACTGGCGGTACAATGTCTAAAGCACTGGCTATGGTATAATATCTGTAGCACTGACTGGTGGTAGAATGTCTATAGCACTGGCTATGGTATAATGTCTATAGCACTGACTGGCGGTACAATGTCTATAGCACTGGCTAAGGTATAATGTCTGTAGCACTGACTGGTGGCACAATGTCTATAGTACTGGCTATGGTATAATGTCTATAGCACTGACTGGCGGTACAATGTCTATAGCACTGGCTATGGTACAATGTCTATAGCACTGACTGGCGGTACAATGTCTAAAGCACTGGCTATGGTACAATGTCTATAGCACTGACTGGCGGTACAATGTCTATAGCACTGGCTATGGTACAATGTCTATAGCACTGGCTATGGTACAATGTCTATAGCACTGGCTATGGTACAATGTCTAAAGCACTGACTGGTGGAACAATGTCTATAGCACGGGCTATGGAATAATGTCTATTGCACTGACTGGCGGTACAATGTCTAAGCACTGGCTATGGTATAATGTTTATAGCACTGACTGGTGGTACAATGTCTATAGCACTGGATATGGTACAATGTCTATAGTACTGACTGGCTATGGTATAATGTCTATATCACTGACTGGTGGTACAATGTCTATAGCACTGGCTATGGTATAATGTTTATAGCACTGACTGGTGGTACAATGTCTATAGCACTGGCTATGGTACAATGTTTATAGCACTGACTGGTGGTACAATGTCTATAGCACTGGCTATGGTATAATGTCTAAAGCACTGACTGGCGGTACAATGTCTATAGCACTGACTGGCGGTACAATGTCTATAGCACTGGCTATGGTATAATATCAGTAGCACTGACTGGCGGTACAATGTCTATAGCACTGGCTATGGTATAATATCTGTAGCACTGACTGGTGGTACAATGTCTATAGCACTGGCTATGGTATAATATCTGTAGCACTGACTGGTGGTACAATGTCTATAGCACTGGCTATGGTATAATATCTGTAGCACTGACTGGTGGTACAATGTCTATAGCACTGGCTATGGTACAATGTTTATAGCACTGACTGGTGGTACAATGTCTATAGCACTGACTGGTGGTACAATGTCTACAGCACTGACTGGTGGTACAATGTCTATAGCACTGGCTATGATACAATGTTTATATCACTGACTGGCGGTACAATGTCTATAGCACTGACTGGTGGTACAATGTCTATAGCACTGGCTATGGTACAATGTTTATAGCACTGATTGGTGGTACAATGTCTATAGCACTGACTGGTGGTACAATGTCTATAGCACTGGCTATGGTATAATGTCTATAGCACTGACTGGCGGTACAATGTCTATAGCACTGACTGGTGGTACAATGTCTTTAGCACTGGCTTTGGTACAATGTCTATAGCACTGACTGGTGGTACAATGTCTATAGCACTGACTGGTGGTACAATGTCTATAGCACTGACTGGTGGTACAATGTCTATAGCAATGCAACTATCCACCCTACCCCACAAGCTCGCTGCCTAGGTATCATCCTTGACTCTGAACTGTCGTTTGTTCCACACATTCAATCTGTCTCTAAATCATGTTACATGCACCTTAAAAACATATCCAAAATACGCCCTTATCTTACACAAGACACTGCAAAAACTCTGATCCATGCACTCATCATCTCCCGCATTGATTATTGTAATAGTCTCCTTACTGGTCTTCCCAAACATAGGCTCTCACCACTTCAATCCATTTTAAATGCAGCTGCGAGGCTAATCTTCCTCGCCAGACGTTCTTCGTCTGCTGATCCGCTCTGTCAGTCCCTCCATTGGTTACCGGTATTCTACCGTGTCAAATATAAAATACTTTTACTTACATACAAGGCTATTACCCAAACTGCACCATCATACATCTCCTCACTCATCTCAAAATATCTCCCTACCAGACCCTCCGCTCTGCACAAGATCTGCGTCTCTCATCCAGATGTATTACCTGTTCCCACTCAAAATTACAGGACTTTACCCGGGCTTCACCCACTCTGTGGAATGCCCTCCCACGCACAATAAGACTCTCCACTAGTCTCCAAACATTTAAACGTTCCCTGAAAACTCATCTCTTCAGACAAGCCTACCAAATTCCTGACCCACACACATAACCTTCAATGCTTCCCTATCCAGTTACATTCCCTCTGCACAGTCCCCATAACCTCACATTTTGTCTTCCAACATTGCTGGGTGATCATATCATACAACCCACTAAGAACTTAGCAATTTGGGGAAACATTATGTAACAGGTTGCATCTATCCTTGTGTATCAATACCTATTACCCTATAGATTGTAAGCTTGCGAGCAGGGCCTTCCTACAGCTATGTCTGTCTTTGCCCTGTTTTGTTCTATAACTGTTGTTCTAATTGTAAAGCGCAACGGAATATGCTGCGCTATATAAGAAACTGCTAATAAATATAGCACTGGCTATGGTATAATGTCTATAGCACTGATTGGCGGTACAATGTCTATAGCACTGGCTATGGTATAATGTCTATAGCACTGACTGGTGGTACAATGTCTATAGCACTGGCTATGATACAATGTCTATAGCACTGACTGGCGGCACAATGTCTATAGCACTGGCTATGATACAATGTCTATAGCACTGACTGGCGGCACAATGTCTATAGCACTGGCTATGGTACAATGTCTATAGCACTGGCTATGGTACAATGTCTATAGCACTGACTGGTGGTACAATGTCTAATGCACTGGCTATGGTATAATGTCTATTGTACTGACTGGCGGTACAATGTCTAATACACTGGCTATGGTACAATGTCTATAGCACTGACTGGCTAAGGTATAATGTCTATATCACTTACTGGTGGTACAATGTCTATAGCACTGGCTATGGTATAATGTCTATAGCACTGACTGGCGGTACAATGTCTATAGCACTGGCTAAGGTATAATGTCTGTAGCACTGACTGGTGGTACAATGTCTATAGCACTGGCTATGGTATAATGTCTATAGCACTGACTGGCGGTACAATGTCTATAGCACTGGCTACGGTATAATGTCTATAGCACTGATTGGCGGTACAATGTCTAATGCACTGGCTATGGTATAATGTCTATTGTACTGACTGGCGGTACAATGTCTATAGCACTGGCTATGGTATAATGTCTATAGCACTGACTGGTGGTACAATGTCTATAGCACTGGCTATGATACAATGTCTATAGCACTGACTGGCGGCACAATGTCTATAGCACTGGCTATGATACAATGTCTATAGCACTGACTGGCGGCACAATGTCTATAGCACTGGCTATGGTACAATGTCTATAGCACTGGCTATGGTACAATGTCTATAGCACTGACTGGTGGTACAATGTCTAATGCACTGGCTATGGTATAATGTCTATTGTACTGACTGGCGGTACAATGTCTAATACACTGGCTATGGTACAATGTCTATAGCACTGACTGGCTAAGGTATAATGTCTATATCACTTACTGGTGGTACAATGTCTATAGCACTGGCTATGGTATAATGTCTATAGCACTGACTGGCGGTACAATGTCTATAGCACTGGCTAAGGTATAATGTCTGTAGCACTGACTGGTGGTACAATGTCTATAGCACTGGCTATGGTATAATGTCTATAGCACTGACTGGCGGTACAATGTCTATAGCACTGGCTACGGTATAATGTCTATAGCACTGATTGGCGGTACAATGTCTAATGCACTGGCTATGGTATAATGTCTATTGTACTGACTGGCGGTACAATGTCTATAGCACTGGCTATTGTATAATGTCTGTAGCACTGACTGGTGGTACAATGTCTATAGCACTGGCTATGTTATAATGTCTATAGCACTGACTGGCGGTACAATGTCTATAGCACTGGCTACGGTATAATGTCTATCGCACTGACTGGCGGTACAATGTCTAATACACTGGCTATGGTATAATGTCTATTGTACTGACTGGCGGTACAATGTCTATAGCACTGGCTATGGTACAATGTCTATAGCACTGACTGGCTAAGGTATAATGTCTATAGCACTGACTGGCGGTACAATGTCTATAGCACTGGCTATGGTATAATATCTGTAGCACTGACTGCTGGTAGAATGTCTATAGCACTGGCTATGTTATAATGTCTATAGCACTGACTGGCGGTACAATGTCTATAGCACTGGCTAAGGTATAATGTCTGTAGCACTGACTGGTGGTACAATGTCTATAGCACTGGCTATGGTATAATGTCTATAGCACTGACTGGCGGTACAATGTCAATAGCACTTGCTACAGTATAATGTCTATAGCACTGATTGGCGGTACAATGTCTAATGCACTGGCTATGGTATAATATCTATTGTACTGACTGGCGGTACAATGTCTATAGCACTGGCTATGGTATAATGTCTATAGCACTGACTGATGGTACAATGTCTATAGCACTGGCTACGGTATAATGTCTATAGCACTGACTGGCGGTACAATGTCTAATACACTGGCTATGGTATATTATCTATTGTACTGACTGGCGGTACAATGTCTATAGCACTGGCTATGGTACAATGTCTATAGCACTGACTGGCTAAGGTATAATTTATATATCACTGACTGGTGGTACAGTGTCTATAGCACTGGCTATGGCATAATGTCTATAGCACTGACTGGCGGTACAATGTCTAAAGCACTGGCTATGGTATAATATCTGTAGCACTGAATGATGGTAGAATGTCTATAGCACTGGCTATGGTATAATGTCTATAGCACTGACTGGCGGTACAATGTCTATAGCACTGGCTAAGGTATAATGTCTGTAGCACTGACTGGTGGCACAATGTCTATAGTACTGGCTATGGTATAATGTCTATAGCACTGACTGGTGGTACAATGTCTATAGCACTGGCTATGGTACAATGTCTATAGCACTGACTGGCGGTACAATGTCTAAAGCACTGGCTATGGTACAATGTCTATAGCACTGACTGGCGGTACAATGTCTATAGCACTGGCTATGATACAATGTCTATAGCACTGGCTATGGTACAATGTCTATAGCACTGACTGGTGGAACAATGTCTATAGCACGGGCTATGGAATAATGTCTATTGCACTGACTGGCGGTACAATGTCTAAGCACTGGCTATGGTATAATGTTTATAGCACTGACTGGTGGTACAATGTCTATAGCACTGGCTATGGTACAATGTCTATAGTACTGACTGGCTATGGTATAATGTCTATATCACTGACTGGTGGTACAATGTCTATAGCACTGGCTATAGTATAATGTCTATAGCACTGACTGGCGGTACAATGTCTATAGCACTGGCTATGGTATAATATCTGTAGCACTGACTGGTGGTACAATGTCTATAGCACTGGCTATGGTATAATGTCTATAGCACTGACTGGCAGTACAATGCCTATAGCACTGGTTATGGTATAATGTCTATAGCACTGGCTATGGTACAATGTCTATAGCACTGACTGGTGGTACAATGTCTATAGCACTGGCTATGGTATAATGTCTATAGCACTGACTGGCGGTACAATGTCTATAGCACTGGCTATGGTACAATGTTTATAGCACTGACTGGTGGTACAATGTCTATAGCACTGGCTATGGTACAATGTTTATAGCACTGATGGTGGTACAATGTCTATAGCACTGGCTATGGTATAATGTCTATAGCACTGACTGGCGGTACAATGTCTATAGCACTGACTGGCGGTACAATGTCTATAGCACTGGCTATGGTATAATATCAGTAGCACTGACTGGCGGTACAATGTCTATAGCACTGGCTATGGTATAATATCTGTAGCACTGACTGGTGGTACAATATCTATAGCACTGGCTATGGTATAATATCTGTAGCACTGACTGGTGGTACAATGTCTATAGCACTGGCTATGGTATAATATCTGTAGCACTGACTGGTGGTACAATGTCTATAGCACTGGCTATGGTACAATGTTTATAGCACTGACTGGTGGTACAATGTCTATAGCACTGACTGGTGGTACAATGTCTACAGCACTGACTGGTGGTACAATGTCTATAGCACTGGCTATGATACAATGTTTATATCACTGACTGGTGGTACAATGTCTATAGCACTGACTGGTGGTACAATGTCTATAGCACTGACTGGTGGTACAATGTCTATAGCACTGGCTATGATACAATGTTTATATCACTGACTGGTGGTACAATGTCTATAGCACTGACTGGTGGTACAATGTCTATAGCACTGGCTATGGTATAATGTCTATAGCACTGACTGGCGGTACAATGTCTATAGCACTGGCTTTGGTATAATATCTGTAGCACTGACTGGTGGTACAATGTCTATAGCACTGGCTATGGTATAATGTCTATAGCACTGACTGGCAGTACAATGTCTATAGCACTGGCTATGGTATAATGTCTATAGCACTGGCTATGGTACAATGTCTATAGCACTGACTGGTGGTACAATGTCTATAGCACTGGCTATGGTATAATGTCTATAGCACTGACTGGCGGTACAATGTCTATAGCACTGGCTATGGTACAATGTTTATAGCACGGACTGGTGGTACAATGTCTATAGCACTGGCTATGGTACAATGTTTATAGCACTGACTGGTGGTACAATGTCTATAGCACTGGCTATGGTATAATGTCTATAGCACTGACTGGCGGTACAATGTCTATAGCACTGACTGGCGGTACAATGTCTATAGCACTGGCTATGGTATAATATCAGTAGCACTGACTGGCGGTACAATGTCTATAGCACTGGCTATGGTATAATATCTGTAGCACTGACTGGTGGTACAATGTCTATAGCACTGGCTATGGTATAATATCTGTAGCACTGACTGGTGGTACAATGTCTATAGCACTGGCTATGGTATAATATCTGTAGCACTGACTGGTGGTACAATGTCTATAGCACTGGCTATGGTACAATGTTTATAGCACTGACTGGTGGTACAATGTCTATAGCACTGACTGGTGGTACAATGTCTACAGCACTAACTGGTGGTACAATGTCTATAGCACTGGCTATGATACAATGTTTATATCACTGACTGGTGGTACAATGTCTATAGCACTGACTGGTGGTACAATGTCTATAGCACTGGCTATGGTACAATGTTTATAGCACTGATTGGTGGTACAATGTCTATAGCACTGACTGGTGGTACAATGTCTATAGCACTGGCTATGGTACAATGTCTATAGCACTGACTGGTGGTACAATGTCTAATGCACTGGCTATGGTATAATGTCTATTGTACTCACTGGCGGTACAATGTCTAATACACTGGCTATAGTACAATGTCTATAGCACTGACTGGCTAAGGTATAATGTCTATATCACTGACTGGTGGTACAATGTCTATAGCACTGGCTATGGTATAATGTCTATAGCACTGACTGGCGGTACAATGTCTATAGCACTGGCTATGGTACAATGTTTATAGCACTGACTGGTGGTACAATGTCTATAGCACTGGCTATGGTACAATGTTTATAGCACTGACTGGTGGTACAATGTCTATAGCACTGGCTATGGTATAATGTCTATAGCACTGACTGGCGGTACAATGTCTATAGCACTGACTGGCGGTACAATGTCTATAGCACTGGCTATGGTATAATATCAGTAGCACTGACTGGCGGTACAATGTCTATAGCACTGGCTATGGTATAATATCTGTAGCACTGACTGGCGGTACAATGTCTATAGCACTGGCTATGGTATAATATCTGTAGCACTGACTGGTGGTACAATGTCTATAGCACTGGCTATGGTATAATATCTGTAGCACTGACTGGTGGTACAATGTCTATAGCACTGGCTATGGTACAATGTTTATAGCACTGACTGGTGGTACAATGTCTATAGCACTGACTGGTGGTACAATGTCTACAGCACTGACTGGTGGTACAATGTCTATAGCACTGGCTATGATACAATGTTTATATCACTGACTGGTGGTACAATGTCTATAGCACTGACTGGTGGTACAATGTCTATAGCACTGGCTATGGTACAATGTTTATAGCACTGATTGGTGGTACAATGTCTATAGCACTGACTGGTGGTACAATGTCTATAGCACTGGCTATGGTACAATGTCTATAGCACTGACTGGTGGTACAATGTCTAATGCACTGGCTATGGTATAATGTCTATTGTACTCACTGGCGGTACAATGTCTAATACACTGGCTATAGTACAATGTCTATAGCACTGACTGGCTAAGGTATAATGTCTATATCACTGACTGGTGGTACAATGTCTATAGCACTGGCTATGGTATAATGTCTATAGCACTGACTATCGGTACAATGTCTATAGCACTGGCTAAGGTATAATGTCTGTAGCACTGACTGGTGGTACAATGTCTATAGCACTGGCTATGGTATAATGTCTATAGCACTGACTGGCGGTACAATGTCTATAGCACTGGCTACGGTATAATGTCTATAGCACTGATTGGCGGTACAATGTCTAATGCACTGGCTATGGTATAATGTCTATTGTACTGACTGGCGGTACAATGTCTATAGCACTGGCTATGGTATAATGTCTGTAGCACTGACTGGTGGTACAATGTCTATAGCACTGGCTATGGTATAATGTCTATAGCACTGACTGGCGGTACAATGTCTATAGCACTGGCGACGGTATAATGTCTATCGCACTGACTGGCGGTACAATGTCTAATACACTGGCTATGGTATAATGTCTATTGTACTGACTGGCGGTACAATGTCTATAGCACTGGCTATGGTACAATGTCTATAGCACTGACAGGCTAAGGTATAATGTCTATAGCACTGACTGGCGGTACAATGTCTAATGCACTGGCTATGGTATAATATCTATTGTACAGACTGGCGGTACAATGTCTATAGCACTGGCTATGGTATAATGTCTATAGCACTGACTAGTGGTACAATGTCTATAGCACTGGCTACGGTATAATGTCTATAGCACTGACTGGCGGTACAATGTCTAATACACTGGCTATGGTATAATATCTATTGTACTGACTGGCGGTACAATGTCTATAGCACTGGCTATGGTACAATGTCTATAGCACTGACTGGCTAAGGTATAATTTCTATATCACTGACTGGTGGTACAGTGTCTATAGCACTGGCTATGGCATAATGTCTATAGCACTGACTGGCGGTACAATGTCTAAAGCACTGGCTATGGTATAATATCTGTAGCACTGACTGGTGGTACAATGTCTATAGCACTGGCTATGGTATAATGTCTATAGCACTGACTGGTGGTACAATGTCTACAGCACTGACTGGTGGTACAATGTCTATAGCACTGGCTATGATACAATGTTTATATCACTGACTGGTGGTACAATGTCTATAGCACTGACTGGTGGTACAATGTCTATAGCACTGGCTATGGTACAATGTTTATAGCACTGATTGGTGGTACAATGTCTATAGCACTGACTGGTGGTACAATGTCTATAGCACTGGCTATGGTACAATGTCTATAGCACTGACTGGTGGTACAATGTCTAATGCACTGGCTATGGTATAATGTCTATTGTACTCACTGGCGGTACAATGTCTAATACACTGGCTATAGTACAATGTCTATAGCACTGACTGGCTAAGGTATAATGTCTATATCACTGACTGGTGGTACAATGTCTATAGCACTGGCTATGGTATAATGTCTATAGCACTGACTGGCGGTACAATGTCTATAGCACTGGCTAAGGTATAATGTCTGTAGCACTGACTGGTGGTACAATGTCTATAGCACTGGCTATGGTATAATGTCTATAGCACTGACTGGCGGTACAATGTCTATAGCACTGGCTACGGTATAATGTCTATAGCACTGATTGGCGGTACAATGTCTAATGCACTGGCTATGGTATAATGTCTATTGTACTGACTGGCGGTACAATGTCTATAGCACTGGCTATGGTATAATGTCTGTAGCACTGACTGGTGGTACAATGTCTATAGCACTGGCTATGGTATAATGTCTATAGCACTGACTGGCGGTACAATGTCTATAGCACTGGCGACGGTATAATGTCTATCGCACTGACTGGCGGTACAATGTCTAATACACTGGCTATGGTATAATGTCTATTGTACTGACTGGCGGTACAATGTCTATAGCACTGGCTATGGTACAATGTCTATAGCACTGACAGGCTAAGGTATAATGTCTATAGCACTGACTGGCGGTACAATGTCTAATGCACTGGCTATGGTATAATATCTATTGTACTGACTGGCGGTACAATGTCTATAGCACTGGCTATGGTATAATGTCTATAGCACTGACTAGTGGTACAATGTCTATAGCACTGGCTACGGTATAATGTCTATAGCACTGACTGGCGGTACAATGTCTAATACACTGGCTATGGTATAATATCTATTGTACTGACTGGCGGTACAATGTCTATAGCACTGGCTATGGTACAATGTCTATAGCACTGACTGGCTAAGGTATAATTTCTATATCACTGACTGGTGGTACAGTGTCTATAGCACTGGCTATGGCATAATGTCTATAGCACTGACTGGCGGTACAATGTCTAAAGCACTGGCTATGGTATAATATCTGTAGCACTGAATGATGGTAGAATGTCTATAGCACTGGCTATGGTATAATGTCTATAGCACTGACTGGCGGTACAATGTCTATAGCACTGGCTAAGGTATAATGTCTGTAGCATTGACTGGTGGCACAATGTCTATAGTACTGGCTATGGTATAATGTCTATAGCACTGACTGGCGGTACAATGTCTATAGCACTGGCTAGGGTACAATGTCTATAGCACTGACTGGCGGTGCAATGTCTAAAGCACTGGCTATGGTACAATGTCTATAGCACTGACTGGCGGTACAATGTCTATAGCACTGGCTATGGTACAATGTCTATAGCACTGGCTATGGTACAATGTCTATAGCACTGGCTATGGTACAATGTCTATAGCACTGACTGGTGGAACAATGTCTATAGCACGGGCTATGGAATAATGTCTATTGCACTGACTGGCGGTACAATGTCTAAGCACTGGCTATGGTATAATGTTTATAGCACTGACTGGTGGTACAATGTCTATAGCACTGGCTATGGTACAATGTCTATAGTACTGACTGGCTATGGTATAATGTCTATATCACTGACTGGTGGTACAATGTCTATAGCACTGGCTATGGTATAATGTCTATAGCACTGACTGGCGGTACAATGTCTATAGCACTGGCTTTGGTATAATATCTGTAGCACTGACTGGTGGTACAATGTCTATAGCACTGGCTATGGTATAATGTCTATAGCACTGACTGGCAGTACAATGTCTATAGCACTGGCTATGGTATAATGTCTATAGCACTGGCTATGGTACAATGTCTATAGCACTGACTGGAGGTACAATGTCTATAGCACTTGTAACCCTGATTTAGGGTTTAAACAACACTTATACTGAGGTAGTTATAATATGGTGACTAATATGGAGTATAAGCATATATATATTATTCATATATAAAAGTTAATGGATGTTGTAATACTGTATGCATGTTGTGAGGTAAATAATACAGTTCACAGATATGTAATTGTATGTACATTGATGTAAATGTAGTGGTGAATACAATTAAGGCTTATTTTATGGTTTCACAGTGTATCTAAAGGGTTAATGTCCTTGTGCTCCTAACTGTCAATCACCTAGTGGGGTGATTGCCAGTGGGCGGAGCATCACCTCAGAGTGGGTCATGTGACTACTAGAGAGGGGTGGGAAGGTGCTGTGAGTATAGCTGAGGAAGAGACTGCATATCCCTTGGTGAGAGGACATAGTTGTTTGCTGCTCCGGCCGTCGCTCGCATTAGAGCTGAGCGGTATACATTGCGGCGGCCGGAGGGGGCTTAGTGTGTGTAGCCAGAATAGGGCTTCCTTACTGTAAAGGTGGTGACAGCAGCATTGAGACTCAGCACTGTTCATAGAACCCGGCATCAGCGCTAGTCAACTCACCCAGCAGTATTGGAAGGGCGCACCTATGACAGGGAGACAGAGAGGGTTCCTCCTATTACCGGCACAGACTCTGACAGCCACAACAAAGAAGCCAGGACCAGCAGCAGAGGCTCCATTCTGTGTGGCTGTAAGTGTAAGGGAGGAGTCGGGGGAGCAGCCTGCAGCAGCATCACTAGATGGTAGAAGTGTGAGTGTATAATCCAGCCATTTATATTACACCTACACTAAGCACAGCAAGCCATAGGTGACTATTGTACATAGTCAATTTCATATTGGGACTAAGGACTCCAGGGCTAGGCCGCAATAATGGCTATTAAGCAGGAGGATAGTAATGGGTCACAGTAGTCAGAGTGACCTATAATGACAGTTCCATGTATGGCTTAATCATAGTGCTAAGGAGAAGGCAGAAAGCACTGGGTATATATATGTAACAGGAGGAGTGGAGTGAAACTTGAACTGTTTAACGCTTCATAAATAGTTTTAAAGCTCCCCCATATATCAGCATCACATCAGTCAAAGGAGAGCCAGAGACATTGTTCCGCAGCGCTAAATAGAAAGTAACACCCTAAAGCTGCCACCTAATGTGTGTATTTATGCCCCTGAATTAGCAGAATTAGAGTCAAGGACATTAAAGGTAGCCATACTACAGTGACATTGGATGGATGTTAAAGCCTCTTAGCCACAAAGGATTAGAATATCATCCCGATTCAAGGACTAGCTTGTGGCACTTTAATACAACTGTGTTATATGTATATTCGTGAACCCGTAAGAAGGACTGACACGTAAGAGACTATTAGTTTTAAAGTTAAAGGATTTGAGCTCGCTGTGACTATGATAAGAGAAACCATCTCTTGCAGATATATTTAATATAGACTCATCCTAAGAGACAACAATAATTTGAGGCATACAGGAATCGAAAAGCTATATATGCTCTGAAATATAGAAAGCATCAGCTACTTCAAATGGACACAAGGACGCAGCATAACAAAGGTTTATCATACCAGCTTCTTAGGAGTTTAGTTTAATACTGGACAACTACGGTAACATTTTTACTGAGGAAAGGATACAGATTCCTTGGTAATCAACTGTTGATGTTACTATCTATGAGCTAAATAGATACTTTCTGTTATCTGCCAAGGAGGAACTATAAGTAACCTTATAGGAGAAAGTAATCGCTACCATAAGTAGACTGAGCCAAACATCTTTCTCTTTAACTGAAGGGAGAACTGATAGTTGATACTAAAACATAGTGTCAGACATTCTGTATTAACTGCTGTTATTTTTAGGAAGTTTATGGGCCCTTATAGTGCACTATCATATTTTTGAGTACCCGGGTCACTCTTATACTCATTTTAAGGTAATTTTTGTATATTGCATGCAAAATAATTTGTATAGGCTAAGAACAGGGTATGGTGAGACATAATTGAAATGTAATGTGTTCTACTGTGTAAGTAAGAAATGCTCAGTTTTAAAATACTCTTTTGTGACAAATAAATGTATGTACTTATAATTACCATATATGTTGATGTGAGTCGGAATTCCGTCCGGGGATCCTGAAGTGCAAACAGAAGAACAGGTATAATATTATACTGAAATGACTGAGAACATACATACACTATTGATACAGATAGGATAGATTTGTAATTAATATTCATTAATAAGTAAGGCTTACCCAGGCAAGCCATAAAATATTAGCTTGGGTGGAGGCACATATGTATTAAGTACCCCTGGGTGGTGAGAGAGGGGTTACATTTGGAGGCACTGCTGAGATAGAAGTTACACTCAGGCCCTGTTACACCACAGGTGTCAGCTGCCATTAATTATTATTGATAAAGTCCTCACATCCCTAAAAATAAAATACAAATATGGGAAAGAAGCAAAGGAACAGGGAGAAGGTTGGACATAAAGCCATTGCTGTATCAGTTGGGAGAGTTGAAGCCATTAGAGAATGTAAAAGTATGGACAAACAAGAGTACCATAAGGGACCAGGCTTAAAGGAAGAGGTGACATGCAAGTTTGTGGGAACTTTTGTAAATAACCTAGGTGTGGAAAATGAAAAAATATTAGATGTCCCTGTAGAGTTGGAGAAGAGAAAGAAAAAATCAAAGGACAAGAAAGTCAGACTTGATCCCCACCTAAAGGATAGTGAGGGAGGTGTTAGTGACAACCTTGCTCATACTTTGGTCGCTAACATGGATTATGGAATGAAAGGAGATAAGAATGTTCTACCACTGAAAGAGAGAGTTCCAGGGGAAGTGAAGATAGATGTAGGTATACAGAAATTAGAAACTGTGCTAAAGCAAATAGCTGAGGATTATAAGAAACATGGACAATTAGTATTAGCTCTGCCAAAAGATCAACAGAAGGACCTGCTTTCCCTGTTTCCAACTTCCATTGAGGAACCAACAAGAAGAGATAGCCCAGAGGATCTACAGACCCCGATAGAGGTGATAAGACATATAGCACTGGACAGGTCTAAACATATTTATCAGTTGTTGGAGGTTCTAGATGAAACCCGATGGAAGCTAAAAGAAGAACAGATGTTTAACACCAAAATTGATGAGAGGAACGAAGAGCTTGAAAGAGAACTTTGGTTTATACAGAGAGAGATGGAAACCATGGCATCTGATGAAAGACAAACCAGAGTGGATCAGGAGCAACAAAAGTTGATAATGTACCAGCAGCAGGAAGACAATATTCATTCTCTGGAATCAAAAATAACTGAGTTGTCTGAATTATTGGAAGTGGGTAAAGAAACTGAAAAGGAGGATCATATTCGTCTGAATGAAATGAAAGAAAGACTGTCTCAGCTAGAATCTGAGAATAAAATACTCAAGGATGCCAACTTCCTAAACAACTGTCCTGAAGACCGTATCCCTGAATTTTCTATGCGACCGGATACTAAGGACATAGCATTACAGACTGAGGTAGTGGATGGTATATTGCTGAGACAATCTTCTATGAATAAAGTTGATAGTAAAGGGACACAGTATATGTCTCTTAAAATGACTGGCACAGTAATATGGTTCCATGTGAAGAAAGGCTATGGCTTCATTAAAAGGCATGACACCGGAGAAGACATATTTGTACATTGGACATCCATAACGAAGAATAACCCCCTAAAACTGTTGTACAGTGTAGGAGATGGAGAGAAAGTAGAATTTGAAGTGTTGGAAGGGGAAAAGGGTGTACATGCAGCAAATGTGACTGGCATTGGTGGAGTACCAGTGAAAGGGAGTCGATTTGCTCCAAACCGACGAGGATCATACAGTTATTGTTATCAACCACGAGAAAAAGCGGTTGATGAAGGAAGTGCATATTCAGAACAAAGGCAAGGGAGAGATCCAGCTCCATGTCATCCTTCTACAACCTTACATTTCCGACCTCTCTCGAGATTCAATGGTAGATTAAATCAGTCCCAGGATCAAGAAACGGAAAATTCAGATGCTAAAGACTTGATAACTTTAGAAGCTTCGTCAGAGAAAGAAACTAGTCTCAGTGACAATCGTAGTGAGGTACATGATAACTTTATCCTAGCACAATCTCTTAAATCTTCCATCCGAAGTCCAGTACTAATAGAAGTCAATAAATCAGGTGTAGAGGAGCAAGGGAAACCAGCACGATCAGAGAACAATATCCCTGGGAGGCATGAAGGCTATGTAGTTCCATCCCTCCCTATTTGGCCAACAGTTAAAATGGTTGAGATGAGGTGGCTGGCTAATGGATGTGAATGAATATATACTATTTTACATAGTGAGTAAGGTAGATGGTGCATTGGCACCTAAAGATGTTAAACAGTGACAATGCACCAGGGGGAGAAATGTAACCCTGATTTAGGGTTTAAACAACACTTATACTGAGGTAGTTATAATATGGTGACTAATATGGAGTATAAGCATATATATTATTCATATATAAAAGTTAATGGATGTTGTAATACTGTATGCATGTTGTGAGGTAAATAATACAGTTCACAGATATGTAATTGTATGTACATTGATGTAAATGTAGTGGTGAATACAATTAAGGCTTATTTTATGGTTTCACAGTGTATCTAAAGGGTTAATGTCCTTGTGCTCCTAACTGTCAATCACCTAGTGGGGTGATTGCCAGTGGGCGGAGCATCACCTCAGAGTGGGTCATGTGACTACTAGAGAGGGGTGGGAAGGTGCTGTGAGTATAGCTGAGGAAGAGACTGCATATCCCTTGGTGAGAGGACATAGTTGTTTGCTGCTCCGGCCGTCGCTCGCATTAGAGCTGAGCGGTATACATTGCGGCGGCCGGAGGGGGCTTAGTGTGTGTAGCCAGAACAGGGCTTCCTTACTGTAAAGGTGGTGACAGCAGCATTGAGACTCAGCACTGTTCATAGAACCCGGCATCAGCGCTAGTCAACTCACCCAGCAGTATTGGAAGGGCGCACCTATGACAGGGAGACAGAGAGGGTTCCTCCTATTACTGGCACAGACTCTGACAGCCACAACAAAGAAGCCAGGACCAGCAGCAGAGGCTCCATTCTGTGTGGCTGTAAGTGTAAGGGAGGAGTCGGGGGAGCAGCCTGCAGCAGCATCACTAGATGGTAGAAGTGTGAGTGTATAATCCAGCCATTTATATTACACCTACACTAAGCACAGCAAGCCATAGGTGACTATTGTACATAGTCAATTTCATATTGGGACTAAGGACTCCAGGGCTAGGCCGCAATAATGGCTATTAAGCAGGAGGATAGTAATGGGTCACAGTAGTCAGAGTGACCTATAATGACAGTTCCATGTATGGCTTAATCATAGTGCTAAGGAGAAGGCAGAAAGCACTGGGTATATATATGTAACAGGAGGAGTGGAGTGAAACTTGAACTGTTTAACGCTTCATAAATAGTTTTAAAGCTCCCCCATATATCAGCATCACATCAGTCAAAGGAGAGCCAGAGACATTGTTCCGCAGCGCTAAATAGAAAGTAACACCCTAAAGCTGCCACCTAATGTGTGTATTTATGCCCCTGAATTAGCAGAATTAGAGTCAAGGACATTAAAGGTAGCCATACTACAGTGACATTGGATGGATGTTAAAGCCTCTTAGCCACAAAGGATTAGAATATCATCCCGATTCAAGGACTAGCTTGTGGCACTTTAATACAACTGTGTTATATGTATATTCGTGAACCCGTAAGAAGGACTGACACGTAAGAGACTATTAGTTTTAAAGTTAAAGGATTTGAGCTCGCTGTGACTATGATAAGAGAAACCATCTCTTGCAGATATATTTAATATAGACTCATCCTAAGAGACAACAATAATTTGAGGCATACAGGAATCGAAAAGCTATATATGCTCTGAAATATAGAAAGCATCAGCTACTTCAAATGGACACAAGGACGCAGCATAACAAAGGTTTATCATACCAGCTTCTTAGGAGTTTAGTTTAATACTGGACAACTACGGTAACATTTTTACTGAGGAAAGGATACAGATTCCTTGGTAATCAACTGTTGATGTTACTATCTATGAGCTAAATAGATACTTTCTGTTATCTGCCAAGGAGGAACTATAAGTAACCTTATAGGAGAAAGTAATCGCTACCATAAGTAGACTGAGCCAAACATCTTTCTCTTTAACTGAAGGGAGAACTGATAGTTGATACTAAAACATAGTGTCAGACATTCTGTATTAACTGCTGTTATTTTTAGGAAGTTTATGGGCCCTTATAGTGCACTATCATATTTTTGAGTACCCGGGTCACTCTTATACTCATTTTAAGGTAATTTTTGTATATTGCATGCAAAATAATTTGTATAGGCTAAGAACAGGGTATGGTGAGACATAATTGAAATGTAATGTGTTCTACTGTGTAAGTAAGAAATGCTCAGTTTTAAAATACTCTTTTGTGACAAATAAATGTATGTACTTATAATTACCATATATGTTGATGTGAGTCGGAATTCCGTCCGGGGATCCTGAAGTGCAAACAGAAGAACAGGTATAATATTATACTGAAATGACTGAGAACATACATACACTATTGATACAGATAGGATAGATTTGTAATTAATATTCATTAATAAGTAAGGCTTACCCAGGCAAGCCATAAAATATTAGCTTGGGTGGAGGCACATATGTATTAAGTACCCCTGGGTGGTGAGAGAGGGGTTACACACTGGCTATGGTATAATGTCTATAGCACTGACTGGCGGTACAATGTCTATAGCACTGACTGGTGGTACAATGTTTATAGCACTGACTGGTGGTACAATGTCTATAGCACTGGCTATGGTACAATGTTTATAGCACTGACTGGTGGTACAATGTCTATAGCACTGGCTATGGTATAATGTCTATAGCACTGACTGGCGGTGCAATGTCTATAGCACTGACTGGCGGTACAATGTCTATAGCACTGGCTATGGTATAATATCAGTAGCACTGACTGGCGGTACAATGTCTATAGCACTGGCTATGGTATAATATCTGTAGCACTGACTGGTGGTACAATGTCTATAGCACTGGCTATGGTATAATATCTGTAGCACTGACTGGTGGTACAATGTCTATAGCACTGGCTATGGTATAATATCTGTAGCACTGACTGGTGGTACAATGTCTATAGCACTGGCTATGGTACAATGTTTATAGCACTGACTGGTGGTACAATGTCTATAGCACTGACTGGTGGTACAATGTCTATAGCACTGACTGGTGGTACAATGTCTATAGCACTGGCTATGATACAATGTTTATATCACTGACTGGTGGTACAATGTCTATAGCACTGACTGGTGGTACAATGTCTATAGCACTGGCTATGGTACAATGTTTATAGCACTGATTGGTGGTACAATGTCTATAGCACTGACTGGTGGTACAATGTCTATAGCACTGGCTATGGTACAATGTTTATAGCACTGACTGGTGGTATAATGTCTATAGCACTGGCTATGGTATAATGTCTATAGCACTGACTGGCGGTACAATGTCTATAGCACTGACTGGTGGTACAATGTCTTTAGCACTGGCTTTGGTACAATGTTTATAGCACTCACTGGTGGTACAATGTCTATAGCACTGACTGGTGGTACAATGTCTATAGCACTGACTGGTGGTACAATGTCTATAGCAATGCAACTATCCACCCTACCCCACAAGCTCGCTGCCTAGGTGTCATCCTTGACTCTGAACTGTCGTTTGTTCCACACATTCAATCTGTCTCTAAATCATGTTACATGCACCTTAAAAACATATCCAAAATACGCCCTTATCTTACACAAGACACTGCAAAAACTCTAATCCATGCACTCATCATCTCCCGCATTGATTATTGTAATAGTCTCCTTACTGGTCTTCCCAAACATAGGCTCTCACCACTTCAATCCATTTTAAATGCAGCTGCGAGGCTAATCTTCCTCGCCAGACGTTCTTCGTCTGCTGATCCGCTCTGTCAGTCCCTCCATTGGTTACCGGTATTCTACCGTGTCAAATATAAAATACTTTTACTTACATACAAGGCTATTACCCAAACTGCACCATCATACATCTCCTCACTCATCTCAAAATATCTCCCTACCAGACCCCTCCGCTCTGCACAAGATCTGCGTCTCTCATCCAGATGTATTACCTGTTCCTACTCAAAATTACAGGACTTTACCCGGGCTTCACCCACTCTGTGGAATGCCCTCCCACGCACAATAAGACTCTCCACTAGTCTCCAAACATTTAAACGTTCCCTGAAAACTCATCTCTTCAGACAAGCCTACCAAATTCCTGACCCACACACATAACCTTCAATGCTTCCCTATCCAGTTACATTCCCTCTGCACAGTCCCCATAACCTCACATTTTGTCTTCCAACATTGCTGGGTGATCATATCATACAACCCACTAAGAACTTAGCAATTTGGGGAAACATTATGTAACAGGTTGCATCTATCCTTGTGTATCAATACCTATTACCCTATAGATTGTAAGCTTGCGAGCAGGGCCTTCCTACAGCTATGTCTGTCTTTGCCCTGTTTTGTTCTATAACTGTTGTTCTAATTGTAAAGCGCAACGGAATATGCTGCGCTATATAAGAAACTGCTAATAAATATAGCACTGGCTATGGTATAATGTCTATAGCACTGATTGGCGGTACAATGTCTATAGCACTGGCTATGGTATAATGTCTATAGCACTGACTGGTGGTACAATGTCTATAGCACTGGCTATGGTACAATGTCTATAGCACTGGCTATGGTACAATGTCTATAGCACTGGCTATTGTATAATGTCTATAGCACTGACTGGTGGTACAATGTCTATAGCACTGGCTATGGTATAATGTCTACAGCACTGACTGGCGGTACAATGTCTATAGCACTGGCTATGGTACAATGTCTATAGCACTGGCTATGGTACAATGTCTATAGCACTGACTGGTGGTACAATGTCTATAGCACTGGCTATGGTACAATGTTTTATAGCACTGGCTATGGTACAATATCTATAGCACTGACTTGTGGAACAATGTCTATAGCACTGGCTATGGAATAATGTCTATTGCACTGACTGGCGGTACAATGTCTAATGCACTGGCTATGGTATAATGTCTATTGTACTAACTGGTGGAACAATGTCTATAGCACTGGCTATGGTACAATGTCTATAGTACTGACTGGCTATGGTATAATGTGTATATCACTGACTGGTGGTACAATGTCTATAGCACTGGCTATGGTACAATGTCTATAGCACTGGCTATGGTACAATGTCTATAGCACTGACTGGTGGAACAATGTCTATAGCACTGGCTATGGAATAATGTCTATTGCACTGACTGACGGTACAATGTTTAAGTACTGGCTATGGTATAATGTTTATAGCACTGACTGGCGGTACAATGTCTAATGCACTGGCTATGGTATAATGTCTATTGTACTGACTGGTGGTACAATGTCTATAGCACTAGCTATGGTACAATGTCTATAGTACTGACTGGCTATGGTATAATGTCTATATCACTGACTGGTGGTACAATGTCTATAGCACTGGCTATGGTATAATGTCTATAGCACTGACTGGCGTTACAATGTGTATAGCACTGGCTATGGTATAATATCTGTAGCACTGACTGGTGATACAATGTCTATAGCACTGGCTATGGTATAATGTCTATAGCACTGACTGGCGGTACAATGTCTATTGCACTGGCTATGGTATAATGTCTATAGCACTGATTGGCGGTACAATGTCTATAGCACTGGCTATGGTATAATGTCTATAGCACTGACTGGCTGCACAATGTCTATAGCACTGGCTATGGTATAATGTCTATAGCACTGACTGGTGGTACAATGTCTATAGCACTGGCTATGGTATAATGTCTATAGCACTGGCTATGGTACAATGTCTATAGCACTGGCTATGGTACAATGTCTATAGCACTGGCTATGGTATAATGTCTATAGCACTGACTGGCGGTACAATGTCTATAGCACTGGCTATGGTACAATGTCTATAGCACTGGCTATGGTACAATGTCTATAGCACTGACTGGTGGTACAATGTCTATAGCACTGGCTATGGTACAATGTTTATAGCACTGGCTATGGTACAATGTCTATAGCACTGACTTGTGGAACAATGTCTATAGCACTGGCTATGGAATAATGTCTATTGCACTGACTGGCGGTACAATGTTTAATGCACTGGCTATGGTATAATGTCTATTGTACTGACTGGTGGTACAATGTCTATAGCACTGGCTATGGAATAATGTTTATAGCACTGACTGGCGGTACAATGTCTAATGCACTGGCTATGGTATAATGTCTATTGTACTGACTTGTGGAACAATGTCTATAGCACTGGCTATGGAATAATGTTTATAGCACTGACTGGCGGTACAATGTCTAATGCACTGGCTATGGTATAATGTCTATTGTACTGACTGGTGGTACAATGTCTATAGCACTGGCTATGGTACAATGTCTATAGTACTGACTGGCTATGGTATAATGTGTATATCACTGACTGGTGGTACAATGTCTATAGCACTGGCTATGGTACAATGTCTATAGCACTGACTGGCTAAGGTATAATGTCTATATCACTGACTGGTGGTACAATGTCTATAGCACTGGCTATGGTATAATATCTGTAGCACTGACTGGTGGTACAATGTCTATAGCACTGGCTATGGTATAATGTCTATAGCACTGATTGGCGGTACAATGTCTATAGCACTGGCTATGGTATAATGTCTATAGCACTGACTGGCGGCACAATGTCTATAGCACTGGCTATGGTATAATGTCTATAGCACTGACTGGTGGTACAATGTCTATAGCACTGGCTATGGTATAATGTCTATAGCACTGGCTATGGTTCAATGTCTATAGCACTGGCTATGGTACAATGTCTATAGCACTAGCTATGGTATAATGTCTATAGCACTAGCTATGGTATAATGTCTATAGCACTGACTGGTGGTACAATGTCTATAGCACTGGCTATGGTACAATGTCTATAGCACTGACTGGCGGTACAATGTCTATAGCACTGGCTATGGTACAATGTCTATAGCACTGGCTATGGTACAATGTCTATAGCACTGACTGGTGGAACAATGTCTATAGCACTGGCTATGGAATAATGTCTATTGCACTGACTGACGGTACAATGGTTAAGTACTGGCTATGGTATAATGTTTATAGCACTGACTGGCGGTACAATGTCTAATGCACTGGCTATGGTATAATGTCTATTGTACTGACTGGTGGTACAATGTCTATAGCACTAGCTATGGTACAATGTCTATAGTACTGACTGGCTATGGTATAATGTCTATATCACTGACTGGTGGTACAATGTCTATAGCACTGGCTATGGTATAATGTCTATAGCACAGACTGGCATTACAATGTGTATAGCACTGGCTATGGTATAATATCTGTAGCACTGACTGGTGATACAATGTCTATAGCACTGGCTATGGTATAATGTCTATAGCACTGACTGGCGGTACAATGTCTATAGCACTGGCTATGGTATAATGTCTATAGCACTGATTGGCGGTACAATGTCTATAGCACTGGCTATGGTATAATGTCTATAGCACTGACTGGCGGCAAAATGTCTATAGCACTGGCTATGGTATAATGTCTATAGCACTGACTGGTGGTACAATGTCTATAGCACTGGCTATGGTATAATGTCTATAGCACTGGCTATTGTACAATGTCTATAGCACTGGCTATGGTACAATGTCTATAGCACTGGCTATGGTATAATGTCTATAGCACTGACTGGTGGTACAATGTCTATAGCACTAGCTATGGTATAATGTCTATAGCACTGACTGGCGGTACAATGTCTATAGCACTGGCTATGGTACAATGTCTATAGCACTGGCTATGGTACAATGTCTATAGCACTGACTGGTGGTACAATGTCTATAGCACTGGCTATGGTACAATGTTTTATAGCACTGGCTATGGTACAATGTTTTATAGCACTGGCTATGGTACAATATCTATAGCACTGACTTGTGGAACAATGTCTATAGCACTGGCTATGGAATAATGTCTATTGCACTGACTGGCGGTACAATGTCTAATGCACTGGCTATGGTATGTCTATTGTACTAACTGGTGGAACAATGTCTATAGCACTGGCTATGGTATAATGTCTATAGCACTGACTGGCGGTACAATGTCTATAGCACTGGCTATGGTACAATGTCTATAGCACTGGCTATGGTATAATGTCTATAGCACTGACTGGTGGCACAATGTCTATAGCACTGGCTATGATATAATGTCTATAGCACTGACTGATCGTACAATGTCTATAGCACTGGCTATGGTATAATGTCTATAGCACTGACTGGCGGTACAATGTCTATAGCACTGGCTATGGTATAATGTCTATAGCCCTGACTGGTGGTACAATTTCTATAGCACTGGCTATGGTACAATGTCTATAGCACTGACTGGTGGTACAATGTCTATAGCACTGGCTATGGTATAATGTCTGTAGCACTGACTGGCGGTACATTGTCTATAGCACTGGCTATGGTATAATGTCTATAGCACTGACTGGTGGTACAATGTCTATAGCACTGGCTATGGTATAATGTCTATAGCACTGACTGGCGGTACAATGTCTATAGCACTGGCTATGGTATGATGTCTATAGCACTGGCTATGGTACAATGTCTATAGCACTGGCTATGGTATAATGTCTATAGCACTGACTGGTGGTACAATGTCTATAGCACTGACTGGTGGTACAATGTCTATAGCACTGACTGGTGGTACAATGTCTATAGCACTGACTGGTGGTACAATGTCTATAGCACTGACTGGTGGTACAATGTCTATAGCACTGACTGGCGGCACAATGTCTATAGCACTGGCTATGGTATAATGTCTGTAGCACTGACTGGTGGTACAATGTCTATAGCACTGACTGGTGGTATAATGTCTATAGCACTGACTGGCAGCACAATGTCTATAGCACTGGCTATGGTATAATGTCTATAGCACTGACTGGCGGCACAATGTCTATAGCACTGGCTATGGTATAATGTCTATAGCACTGGCTATGGTATAATGTCTATAGCACTGACTGGTGGTACAATGTCTATAGCACTGGCTATGGTATAATGTCTATAGCACTGACTGGCGGTACAATGTCTATAGCACTGGCTATGGTATGATGTCTATAGCACTGGCTATGGTACAATGTCTATAGCACTGGCTATGGTATAATGTCTATAGCACTGACTGGTGGTACAATGTCTATAGCACTGACTGGTGGTACAATGTCTATAGCACTGACTGGTGGTACAATGTCTATAGCACTGACTGGTGGTACAATGTCTATAGCACTGACTGGTGGTACAATGTCTATAGCACTGACTGGCGGCACAATGTCTATAGCACTGGCTATGGTATAATGTCTGTAGCACTGACTGGTGGTACAATGTCTATAGCACTGACTGGTGGTATAATGTCTATAGCACTGACTGGCAGCACAATGTCTATAGCACTGGCTATGGTATAATGTCTATAGCACTGACTGGCGGCACAATGTCTATAGCACTGGCTATGGTATAATGTCTATAGCACTGGCTATGGTATAATGTCTATAGCACTGACTGGTGGTACAATGTCTATAGCACTGGCTATGGTATAATGTCTATAGCACTGACTGGCGGTACAATGTCTATAGCACTGGCTATGGTATGATGTCTGTAGCACTGACTGGTGGTACAATGTCTATAGCACTGACTGGTGGTATAATGTCTATAGCACTGACTGGCAGCACAATGTCTATAGCACTGGCTATGGTATAATGTCTATAGCACTGGCTATGGTATAATGTCTATAGCACTGACTGGTGGTACAATGTCTATAGCACTGGCTATGGTATAATGTCTATAGCACTGGCTATGGTATAATGTCTATAGCACTGACTGGTGGTACAATGTCTATAGCACTGGCTATGGTATAATGTCTATAGCACTGACTGGTGGTACAGTATCTATAGCACTGACTGGTGGTACAATGTCTATAGCACTGGCTATGGTACAATGTGTATAGCACTGGCTATAATGTCTGTCACAGAATGCTAGTTTAATATTTGGGACACTGAGTGCTGGTATAAAACCTGCTGAAGATTGATGTGCTCGTTTCCAGGCAGCAAACTGCAGTGAGGAAACAGGAGAGACGAGAGGTGTCCCAGTTTAAATAGTCTGTGGGTGTGAGTGTGGGCTGAGAACTGCTGTTTTCCAGTATCTACAGCCCACAGCAGTATATACAGTAGGTATGTTTTGGACTTAGATGGACATCCCCTTTGATTTACAGAAAACCAGAACATGCTGTTCTAGCTATTTAAGGGAATGAGATGTCACAAAGGTCCTGATCTGCTGGCACTAGAATGACGCTAAGTCAGAGTCTTACTCTGGGTCCTTGTGTAACCTCAGTGAGTCACCACATGGAATTGCATGAGCCCCAAACATCAATAATTCCCTGTGCCTCTGCGTACATACTGCATGTGATATTTTTACACTTTCCTTGTAATGATTTTTTTTTTTTCAACAAATGCTAATCAGCGAGTTAAGTGCTCAAGCAGAATCAATGTTTGGAGCTGTGGATTACATATAACGAATATCACGAATATAATGAATAACAAGGATCCAGTTCATGGGAGTGTCCGACAGATATTTTGCATCTGGCATGGGGCAGGTGCAAATGCGGAAACTAATGATGATGATTGCAGCTGTAGGTAGTGCGGTCATACCCACAAAGCCATATGGGTATTTGTAAAAGCTTTGCATTGAAATTAGAATCAGGCCCTCAGTATACTTCTTACAACCTTATGTCAGGAAAGCTCCATCCACCATCTACAAAGGCTAAATCTAACCAATACTTACAATTTTATTTTAAGTGTTCACAAATGAAGACAAAAACAACCAAGTTCTACCTACAGTACCAATGGTGCACTGTAACTCAAATTGGGAGACCATCGAATATTTTAATGGTCCAGTATTGCTTCTCTCTCTCATACTAATCTGGCCTTTTTCATACAAACAGTGGTGTTCTCAATTGACTGGCAGCACTGGGCTAGTAGAGCTTTCAGCAGAACCTGCTCTAACGTTGCCTGACCCTTTAGAACTTAGGGGTCTATTTACTAAGTCTTGGATGGAGATAAAGTGGACGGAGATAAAGTACCAGCCAGTCAGCTCCCAATTGCCATGTTACAGGCTGGGTTTGAAAAATGACAGCTATGAGCTGATTGGCTGGTACTTCATCTCTGTCTACTTTTTCTCCATACAAGGCTTAGTAAATAGACCCCTTAGTATTATATTTTAGTGAAATCTGAAAAGTGTTCATTTGTATTTAAAGTACTTTGTAAATGTTTGACATTATGAATATAGAAACATAATATGGTCCCTTTCAGCAGATGCCCATCCCTAGAGGAGGTATCTCACCTAGTATAGCTAAAAGTTACCACATTTACTACTGAGAGATTCCTACCAAAATCAGAGATATCCTACAACAATCAGTGATTATCTTGATAGCCCTCTCCCTATAAACGGTTCCAGTTCCAAAAATAACATGATTCATAATGTATTTTATAAACCAAGTGCAGATAGTTATGTGGTTATGTGTAAGCAGTGGTTCTCAATTCAGTTTTCATGGAACCCTAACAGTGTATGGTCTCTAGATATCCTCAAGAATTATAAATCAAATAAATAACACCACCTCAGAGTCTTTTAAAACATGTTTGTCAATAATTAGCGCACCTGTGTTCAAGCTGGTTGATATGGAAAACTACTCTATTAGGGTTTCTTGACGACTGAACAAGAAACACACAGGTGTAAAGGGTGAGAAGGACACCAATGAGTTGCCACTCTCTTCACACAGCAGTCACTGTGTATACCATAGGAACAGAAAGAGGCGATCTCCCAGCGATGCTATATATAGACTCCAAATCCGTAAATGTTCCTGTTTCTTGAACACAGAACACAACATACAGTATATCCGTTAACTGGTGATGATAATTTCCACAGAAATTCCAACGTCACTTTTCTCAGTGACTGACCTTTATTAAATAGGATGCATTCACATAAAGGTTTCTTTCATATTTCATATAAACGACAATCCACGGCTTATCTACACCCGGCTTACCTTTAGGATAAGCCCTATATGCACTGAAAGGTTTCTTTTCCAGTTCTCATTAGTGTTGGAAACGTTGTTATCTCCAATCCAATCACTCCAAAGTGACAGCAAATGGTGAAAAAAATGTCTTTATTCAAACAAACCCACCAATGATGTGGGAATAAAATCCAAGACAGATAAAAACAAAAACGAAAAGTAAAAATAAAACACCACAAGAGGTACCCTAAATGCAATAGGGGCCACTCCCAATAGTACCGGTAGGAAGGACAGGGTATACACTCCCAATTCAAAGGGGTTATACGGAGAGCAGAAAGTTACCCAAAGATTAATGCCAACCACCGTAAAGAAGTACAGCCCAGGGTCCTCCTGTGGAACACCAACGCGTTTCGGATAAAATCCTTCCTCAGGGTATGAGTGTATACCAAGTTCATTTTCTCTCATACACTTCTTTCATTTGATCTGAATTAGGCATCATGTTATCCTCCGCCTGAACTCACATATACCCATTGGCGTTTCTATAATGGGTGCAATGGGTGCGGTGCACACGGGCCCCTGGGTCCAGGGGGGCCCACAATTGCACCCATTTTAACACTTACCTTTCCGGAGTCCAGCGCCGGGACCTGCAATCGCGGCAGAAATCGCCGGCAAAATGTCCACCGCACATGCACGACAGCCAAATTGGTCTCCGGATCATGGCGGGCGCCATGTTTCCGGAGACCTGCGCATGCACAGTAGACTCCAGCACAATGCCGGAGTCACAGCGCCGTACAGAGGAGGGGCCCACCCGGAGGTGCACACGGGCCCCCTCTGTAGAAAGGCCCCTACATATACCCCGGACTTTTACCACACTTCTTAGCCAACCACTTTCTCTTTCTGACTACCAGGTTATAGCATCTTCATTCATTGCTGGAACCCATCCAGATATTTTCATTTGTCAGCATTTCACAGTGATTTTTTCCCGTTTATTATGCTTAGTCTTGTTTTCCCATTAAATGAAGTGCCTTTTGCACCTGCACCTGTTTTTGCCAAAGATATCGCTTGTTTTGATTTGCTTTATTTGTTAAGGGTTATATTTCCAATAGGTCTATTGATAACTCCACCATCTCTAATTATCAGATGATTAAGGAGGAATGAACAGTGAGAACAGATCTGGTTGGTCACCAGATCTGCTCTTCCCAAGGGTTTAACTACAGTGGGTGCCATTGCTATGGAGCCGGAGTCTTAGGGGGCTCCAGACCAATGTCATAAAGTTGTCCACCATGTTACGGAATTGGCTGCAAAGTGGCTGGGGTCCTGGCCTGAAAAGGGTTACTTGTCAGTGCTAATATAGGTGGTGGGCTCTGTCTCTGCCTCTCAGTAAAGTTCTACACTGATATGATCAATTTCTCATGTTTCCGTATCACCCTCACACACATGCATGATGCAGCAGCTGGAAGTGACACAGCCACACATGCATTTGATTACCGGAAGTACTGTGCGTTCCACCAAGTGCCGGTGAAACGCACACCGGACTTAGCCGTTTGCTCTATGGCTTTTGGCGCTGTATGTGGTGGTAAGTATAACAGCAGAGGTGTAAATATTCGCTTTAGTACCTTGATTTTATAATAGGCTATATGATGCTGCTTCATTGCCATACCTTTACCATTATGGTATGATTGCTGTTCGTGATTGGTGCATAGATTTCTGGCACCATTTTTTAGCTCTATGATGGTATTTTAAGGGGCCCGTCAGGCATTATCCAGTTGCTTCTGGTTAATATGAATAGCTGACTTATGCTGCATGAGCGGTATAGTTGTGCATCCTGATGATGGTTCTGATGGGATCGAAATTACGATTTGGATTTGTCTCTTAAGTATGAATTAAACAGTGCAATTTTTTAAGTGTAAATCTCTGGTGAGTGCCCCTCTATTTTGCCTCTCTATATGTGGATGTCCGGAAGTACTCTTGGACTTCTTGGGAGCAACCCCAGTGGATGAAATAATGGTTATTTGATGTGAGTGCGACCCTATATGGATATATATATATATATATATATAAAGAATTGGATTTTTAGAGCTGACTGTATACAGTATATATATATATATATATATATAAATTGGATTTTTAGAACTGACTGTATACAGTATATATATATATATATATATAAACGTGGTAAAAAAGACCTGCGGCACTCAGAGGCTTAAGCAGTGAAACCGTGTATTCACATCAGCAAATGAACCAACGTTTTGGGGCTCGCACGCCCCTTTGTCAAGGTTTCTGATCACCTTGACAAAGGGGCGTGCGAGCCCCGAAACGTTGGTTCATTTGCTGATGTGAATACACGGTTTCACTGCTTAAGCCTCTGAGTGCCGTAGGTCTTTTTTACCACGTTTATTAACACGTTTCTTCTGGAGGCACCGGAGCCATTTTTCCACGGATGAGAGGTGTGCCGGTCCATGAACAAGTTTATATATATATATATATATATATATATATAGAAGTACAAATCAGGAGCACTCACCAGTCTTCATAAGCCTTATTTTATTAGTAGCATCAGGAAATCCGCATAGGGGTATTTCCTGATGCTACTAATAAAATAAGGCTTATGAAGACTGGTGAGTGCTCCTGATTTGTACTTCTTTATTTGAATGGACTGGTCCTGGTGACACATGCCCATATGGATGCTACCCCAGCAATTGATATAAAAGGCTAGAGTGTGGACTGTACGAGAATATATATATATATATATATATATATATATATATATATATATATAGACGTAGGAAATAATCAGCGGCACTCTCAGGGTCTCTTCAGTGAACAAAATGATGTATTAAGAAAATTGCTGCATTGTCCAACGTTTCGGGACTGGCACGTCCCTTTGTCAAGGTGAGTATAAGTGAAATGAAACAAAAAACATACCTTTATACCATAAGAGAAGGTCCCCGTGCGCTCGCCAGGAAGCCGCTGCCCGCCCTCGGGACCCAGTGGCTTCCGTTGTCGTCATCAGAGTACAGCCGCCGGTGCCATGGAAACCAGACACTCCGGCACTTCCCTGATGACGCACTGAAGAGAAACAAAGTGCATCTAAGCTTACAGCATTCCCACCACCTGTGGCTGACTGTAAACACCTTTATCATTCCATCGTCAGCTGTCCCTGTGTGAAAACCTTACTGATGCTAGGAAGTGGAAAAATATACATAGACCCAAACGGAGAGTCAAAAGAAGGGGCATATATGTGTTACAAATACTCTGCACCCTATTAGAATAAATGATTAATATTGGGATATCACATCTTATAAGTAAACCCTGAAGTGCTATCATTACACAAGTGCCTGTTGTCAGCGTAAACTATGTGATCAATAAGCAAGTAGAACGTAGAATATATACGTAGTGCTGTAATCTTATAGTGCAGCTAATAAGTAACAAACTCTCCTGACACTGTATAAACACAAAAAACAAAATTCCTGCGCACTGATCAAGGGTATAAGACACTCTGTTAGATGTCAGTGAATGAAAAAACCCATCTAGGTTTAGCGTTCAAAAATGGGTACGAGAGAAAGTCTCAGTAGGTTAATTTCAGAGACAGTTAAAGTTCAAAAAAATATATATACTACAGTCAATCCTTTTACTGATCTCCTTTGAATATAGAAGATCAGGCCAATAGTTTGAAGCAATGTCCCAATAAAATTAATTGTTAACAGTCAAATGTAGATTCTCCTATCTGGTCTCGTCCTGGGTCCTCCAACCAAAAAGTAAACGTGATAAAACTTGAATTCAGTCAGCCCCACCATTTTTCAATTCTTTGTCTCATTCTGCCAAATAAACAAGCGGTCTGACCAATGTGCGCCGAGACAGATCAGTCAGTAATGGTCAGCCTTTGTTCTTCTTCCAAGGAAGACTTCATATGGTGGTTGACAGAAAAATATCCTTTCTCCCTTCACGTGTCCCGCTTCACACAGTTCCACACCTCAACACGCAGAGAACAACAAGTTCCCAACATTCCACGCAGGATCTGTCTCGGCGCACATTGGACAGACCGCTTGTTTATTTGGCAGAACGAGACAAAGAATTGAAAAACGGTGGGGCTTACTGAATTCAAGTTTTATCACGTTTACTTTTTGGCTGGAGGACCCAGGACGAGACCAGATAGGAGAATCTACATTTGACTGTTAACAATTAATTTTATTGGGACATTGCTTTAAACTATTGGCCTGATCTTCTATATTCAAAGGAGATCAGTAAAAGGATTGACTGTAGTATATATATTTTTTTGAACTTTAACTGTCTCTGAAATTAACCTACTGAGACTTTCTCTCGTACCCATTTTTGAACGCTAAACCTAGATGGGTTTTTTCATTCACTGGCATCTAACATAGTGTCTTATACCCTTGATCAGTGCGCAGGAATTTTGTTTTTTGTGTTTATATTGTGTTTTAGTGATTGGTGCGAGTCACGTTTAATTTCTGCAGCCAGACTTTAAGCAAGGAGTGCAGGTGATTATTAATTTTCTCCTGACATTGTATCTAGGGGGATGTATCAACATGTGTGACTGTCAAATAAAATGCACAAATTAAGTTTGTGGTGATGCATAACCGAAGAATCAGTACACTCTAAATATTGGTCACGATGGAATGATCAAAGGAGCCCTCAGCCTGATACCTTGAAAGTGTCACTACGTTAAAAACATGTAGATATACATGGCTAAAAAATAGTGTTTACAAGAGGTAAAAGTTACACCCTGTTAGAAACCCCTAGTCATGGGTAACACAATTACGGGGTCCATGTTATTACCATGAAAGAGGGAACAGAAAGGGAAATATGACAGGGTTATATATTGCAAAACCTGTATCTCCAACACCACATGAGTTATCAAAGAACTACATTATATCCTATTACTGCATCTATTCCAACTCCCCTAGGGGATAATACACATACCGATGTAAAGCCACTGATACAAGTCCTAGACCTCGTTGCTAGCAGAGATATGAAACTGGATCCACAGTCTATGAAGGGGACATCTCCTGTTCATCTATTAACTACTTGTGTTACTGGAGGTGTGCCTGAGATGATGATGGCCACAGAGTAATTTCTTGTACAAGAGAAGAATTCAGGAAGACAACGGAGTTGCATAAGATCCAATGGAACAACAGTTATAGACTAATTGAACTTGAGTCTATTTGTTGGATCCACACACTTATCAATATGTAATCATAGTACTAACATTATTATATTGTATAATAATATTTGTTACATGTGTTATGTAGAAATCAGAGGGTGGAATGTCACCATAGGGCAGTGGTTTCCAAACTTTTTTGAATCACGGCGCCCTAGAATATCAGAATTTGTTTCACGGCACCCCTAGGCCAAAAATTTCTTATTGAAAAATTTAGAAAGAAATATTACATTAAGTAGATCGCGTTTATATTAGAGATGAGCGGGTTCGGTTTCTCGGAAACCGAACCCCCCCGAACTTCAGCCTTTTTACACGGGTCCGAGGCAGACTCGGATCTTCCCGCCTTGCTCGGCTAACCCGAGCGCGCCCGAACGTCATCATCCCGCTGTCGGATTCTCGCGAGGCTCGTATTCTATCGCGAGACTCGGATTCTATATAAGGAGCCGCGCGTCGCCGCCATTTTCACACGTGCATTGAGATTGATAGGGAGAGGACGTGGCTGGCGTCCTCTCCGTTTAGAGTAGACTAGAGAGTAGAGAGTAGAGACACTTGATTTACTAATTTTGGGGAGCATATTAGGACGGAGTACTACTTGCTGATAGTGTGACCAGTGACCACCAGTTTAATTAATCCGTTCTCTGCCTGAAAAAAAACGATACACAGTGTGACACAGTCACATACCATATCTGTGCTCAGCCTCAGTGTACCCTCAGTGTGCTGCATCATCTATGTAATACTGTATATCTGACTGTGCTGAGTGCTCACTGCTCACACAGCTTAATTGTGGGGGAGACTGGGGAGCAGTTATAGCAGGAGTACATATTTTAACAGTGCACACTTTTGCTGCCAGAGTGCCACTGCCAGTGCCAGTGTGACTGACCAGTGACCACTACTACTTGCTGATAGTGTGACCAGTGACCACCAGTTTAATTAATCCGTTCTCTGCCTGAAAAAAAACGATACACAGTGTGACACAGTCACATACCATATCTGTGCTCAGCCTCAGTGTACCCTCAGTGTGCTGCATCATCTATGTAATACTGTATATCTGACTGTGCTGAGTGCTCACTGCTCACACAGCTTAATTGTGGGGGAGACTGGGGAGCAGTTATAGCAGGAGTACATATTTTAACAGTGCACACTTTTGCTGCCAGAGTGCCACTGCCAGTGCCAGTGTGACTGACCAGTGACCACTACTACTTGCTGATAGTGTGACCAGTGACCACCAGTTTAATTAATCCGTTCTCTGCCTGAAAAAAAACGATACACAGTGTGACACAGTCACATACCATATCTGTGCTCAGCCTCAGTGTGCCCTCAGTGTGCTGCATCATCTATGTAATACTGTATATCTGACTGTGCTGAGTGCTCACTGCTCACACAGCTTAATTGTGGGGGAGACTTGAGAGCAGTTATAGCAGGAGTACATATTTTAACAGTGCACACTTTTGCTGCCAGAGTGCCACTGCCAGTGCCAGTGTGACTGACCAGTGACCACTGACCACCAGTATATTGTGATTGTCTGCCTGAAAAAGTTAAACACTCGTCGTGTGGTGTTTTTATTCTATAAACGCATTCTGCTGACAGTGTCCAGCAGGTCCGTCATTATATAATATATACCTGTCCGGCTGCAGTAGTGATATATATATATTTTTTATATCATTATCATCCAGTCTATATTAGCAGCAGACGCAGTACGGTAGTCCACGGCTGTAGCTACCTCTGTGTCGGCAGTCGCTCGTCCATCCATAATTGTATACCACCTACCCGTGGTGTTTTTTTTTTCTATCTTCTTGATACTAGTAGCTTACTTTAGGAGTCTGCAGTGCTGAGCTGACAGTGTCCAGCAGGTCCGTCATTATATAATATATACCTGTCCTGCTGCAGTAGTGATATATATATATATTTTTTATATCATTATCATCCAGTCTATATTAGCAGCAGACGCAGTACGGTAGTCCACGGCTGTAGCTACCTCTGTGTCGGCAGTCGCTCGTCCATCCATAATTGTATACCACCTACCTGTGGTGTTTTTTTTTCTTTCTATCTTCTTGATACTAGTAGCTTACTTTAGGAGTCTGCAGTGCTGAGCTGACAGTGTCCAGCAGGTCCGTCATTATATAATATATACCTGTCCGGCTGCAGTAGTGATATATATATATATTTTTTATATCATTATCATCCAGTCTATATTAGCAGCAGACGCAGTACGGTAGTCCACGGCTGTAGCTACCTCTGTGTCGGCAGTCGCTCGTCCATCCATAATTGTATACCACCTACCCGTGGTGTTTTTTTTTCTCTATCTTCTTGATACTAGTAGCTTACTTTCGGAGTCTGCAGTGCTGAGCTGACAGTGTCCAGCAGGTCCGTCATTATATAATATATACCTGTCCGGCTGCAGTAGTGATATATATATATTTTTTTTATATCATTATCATCCAGTCTATATTAGCAGCAGACGCAGTACGGTAGTCCAGGGCTGTAACTACCTCTGTGTCGGCAGTCACTAGTCCATCCATAATTGTATACCACCTACCCGTGGTGTTTTTTTTTTTTTTCTATCTTCTTGATACTACTAGTAGCTTACTTTAGGAGTCTGCAGTGCTGAGCTGACAGTGTCCAGCAGGTCCGTCATTATATAATATATACCTGTCCGGCTGCAGTAGTGATATATATATATATATTTTTTATATCATTATCATCCAGTCTATATTAGCAGCAGACACAGTACGGTAGTCCACGGCTGCTACAGCTCTGTGTCGGCAGTCGCTCGTCAATCCATAAGTATACTAGTATCCATCCATCTCCATTGTTTACCTGAGGTGCCTTTTAGTTGTGCCTATTAAAATATGGAGAACAAAAATGTTGAGGTTCCAAAAATAGGGAAAGATCAAGATCGACTTCCACCTCGTGCTGAAGCTGCTGCCACTAGTCATGGCCGAGACGATGAAATGCCAGCAACGTCATCTGCCAAGGCCGATGCCCAATGTCATAGTACAGAGCATGTAAAATCCAAAACACCAAATATCAGTAAAAAAAGGACTCAAAAATCTAAAATAAAATTGTCGGAGGAGAAGCGTAAACTTGCCAATATGCCATTTACCACACGGAGTGGCAAGGAATGGCTGAGGCCCTGGCCTATGTTCATGGCTAGTGGTTCAGCTTCACATGAGGATGGAAGCACTCAGCCTCTCGCTAGAAAAATGAAAAGACTCAAGCTGGCAAAAGCACAGCAAAGAACTGTGCGTTCTTCGAAATCACAAATCCACAAGGAGAGTCCAATTGTGTCGTTTGCGATGCCTGACCTTCCCAACACTGGACGTGAAGAGCATGCGCCTTCCACCATTTGCACGCCCCCTGCAAGTGCTGGAAGGAGCACCCGCAGTCCAGTTCCTGATAGTCAGATTGAAGATGTCAGTGTTGAAGTACACCAGGATGAGGAGGATATGGGTGTTGCTGGCGCTGGGGAGGAAATTGACAAGGAGGATTCTGATGGTGAGGTGGTTTGTTTAAGTCAGGCACCCGGGGAGACACCTGTTGTCCGTGGGAGGAATAGGGCCATTGACATGCTTGGTGAAAATACCAAAAAAATCAGCTCTTCGGTGTGGAAGTATTTCAACAGAAATGCGGACAACATTTGTCAAGCCGTGTGTTGCCTTTGTCAAGCTGTAATAAGTAGGGGTAAGGATGTTAACCACCTCGGAACATCCTCCCTTATACGTCACCTGCAGCGCATTCATCATAAGTCAGTGACAAGTTCAAAAACTTTGGGCGACAGCGGAAGCAGTCCACTGACCAGTAAATCCCTTCCTCTTGTAACCAAGCTCACGCAAACCACCCCACCAACTCCCTCAGTGTCAATTTCCTCCTTCCCCAAGAATGCCAATAGTCCTGCAGGCCATGTCACTGGCAATTATGACGAGTCCTCTCCTGCCTGGGATTCCTCCGATGCATCCTTGCGTGTAACGCCTGCTGCTGCTGGTGCTGCTGTTGTTGCTGCTGGGAGTCGATGGTCATCCCAGAGGGGAAGTCGTACTCGTAAGACCACTTTTACTACTTCCACCAAGCAATTGACTGTCCAACAGTCCTTTGCGAGGAAGATGAAATATCACAGCAGTCATCCTGCTGCAAAGCGGATAACTGAGGCCTTGGCATCCTGGGCGGTGAGAAACGTGGTTTCGGTATCCATCATTACTGCAGAGGCAACTAGAGACTTGTTGGAGGTACTGTGTCCCCGGTACCAAATACCATCTAGGTTCCATTTCTCTAGGCAGGCGATACCGAAAATGTACACAGACCTCAGAAAAAGACTCACCAGTGTCCTAAAAAATGCAGTTGTACCCAATGTCCACTTAACCACGGACATGTGGACAAGTGGAGCAGGGAAGGCTCAGGACTATATGACTGTGACAGCCCACTGGGTAGATGTATGGACTCCCGCCGCAAGAACAGCAGCGGCGGCACCAGTAGCAGCATCTCGCAAACGCCAACTCTTTCCTAGGCAGGCTACGCTTTGTATCACCGCTTTCCAGAATACGCACACAGCTAAAAACCTCTTACGGCAACTGAGGAAGATCATCGCAGAATGGCTTACCCCAATTGGACTCTCCTGTGGATTTGTGGCATCGGACAACGCCAGCAATATTGTGTGTGCATTAAATATGGGCAAATTCCAGCACGTCACATGTTTTGCACATACCTTGAATTTGGTGGTGCAGAATTATTTAAAAAACGAGAGGGGCGTGCAAGAGATGCTGTCGGTGGCCAGAAGAATTGCGGGACACTTTCGGCGTACAGGCACCACGTACAGAAGACTGGAGCACCACCAAAAACGCCTGAACCTGCCCTGCCATCATCTGAAGCAAGAAGTGGTAACGAGGTGGAATTCAACCCTCTATATGCTTCAGAGGTTGGAGGAGCAGCAAAAGGCCATTCAAGCCTATACAACTGAGCACGATATAGGAGGTGGAATGCACCTGTCTCAAGCGCAGTGGAGAATGATTTCAACGTTGTGCAAGGTTCTGCAACCTTTTGAACTTGCCACACGTGAAGTCAGTTCAGACACTGCCAGCCTGAGTCAGGTCATTCCCCTCATCAGGCTTTTGCAGAAGAAGCTGGAGACATTGAAGGAGGAGCTAACACAGAGCGATTCCGCTAGGCATGTGGGACTTGTGGATGGAGCCCTTAATTCGCTTAACAAGGATTCACGGGTGGTCAATCTGTTGAAATCAGAGCACTACATTTTGGCCACCGTGCTCGATCCTAGATTTAAAACCTACCTTGGATCTCTCTTTCCGGCAGACACAAGTCTGCTGGGGTTCAAAGAACTGCTGGTGACAAAATTGTCAAGTCAAGCGGAACGCGACCTGTCAACATCTCCTCCTTCACATTCTCCCGCAACTGGGGGTGCCAGGAAAAGGCTCAGAATTCCGAGCCCACCCGCTGGCGGTGATGCAGGGCAGTCTGGAGCGACTGCTGATGCTGACATCTGGTCCGGACTGAAGGACCTGACAACGATTACGGACATGTCGTCTACTGTCACTGCATATGATTCTCTCCCCATTGAAAGAATGGTGGAGGATTATATGAGTGACCGCATCCAAGTAGGCACGTCAGACAGTCCGTACTTATACTGGCAGGAAAAAGAGGCAATTTGGAGGCCCTTGCACAAACTGGCTTTATTCTACCTAAGTTGCCCTCCCACAAGTGTGTACTCCGAAAGAGTGTTTAGTGCCGCCGCTCACCTTGTCAGCAATCGGCGTACGAGGTTACATCCAGAAAATGTGGAGAAGATGATGTTCATTAAAATGAATTATAATCAATTCCTCCGTGGAGACATTGACCAGCAGCAATTGCCTCCACAAAGTACACAGGGAGCTGAGATGGTGGATTCCAGTGGGGACGAATTGATAATCTGTGAGGAGGGGGATGTACACGGTGATATATCGGAGGATGATGATGAGGTGGACATCTTGCCTCTGTAGAGCCAGTTTGTGCAAGGAGAGATTAATTGCTTCTTTTTTGGTGGGGGTCCAAACCAACCCGTCATTTCAGTCACAGTCGTGTGGCAGACCCTGTCACTGAAATGATGGGTTGGTTAAAGTGTGCATGTCCTGTTTATACAACATAAGGGTGGGTGGGAGGGCCCAAGGACAATTCCATCTTGCACCTCTTTTTTCTTTCATTTTTCTTTGCGTCATGTGCTGTTTGGGGGGTGTTTTTTGGAAGGGCCATCCTGCGTGACACTGCAGTGCCACTCCTAGATGGGCCAGGTGTTTGTGTCGGCCACTAGGGTCGCTTAGCTTACTCACACAGCTACCTCATTGCGCCTCTTTTTTTCTTTGCGTCATGTGCTATTTGGGGAGTGTTTTTTGGAAGGGCCATCCTGCGTGACACTGCAGTGCCACTCCTAGATGGGCCAGGTGTTTGTGTCGGCCACTAGGGTCGCTTAGCTTACTCACACAGCTACCTCATTGCGCCTCTTTTTTTCTTTGCGTCATGTGCTGTTTGGGGAGTGTTTTTTGGAAGGGCCATCCTGCGTGACACTGCAGTGCCACTCCTAGATGGGCCAGGTGTTTGTGTCGGCCACTAGGGTCGCTTAGCTTACTCACACAGCTACCTCATTGCGCCTCTTTTTTTCTTTGCGTCATGTGCTGTTTGGGGAGTGTTTTTTGGAAGGGCCATCCTGCGTGACACTGCAGTGCCACTCCTAGATGGGCCAGGTGTTTGTGTCGGCCACTAGGGTCGCTTAGCTTACTCACACAGCTACCTCATTGCGCCTCTTTTTTTCTTTGCGTCATGTGCTGTTTGGGGAGTGTTTTTTGGAAGGGCCATCCTGCGTGACACTGCAGTGCCACTCCTAGATGGGCCAGGTGTTTGTGTCGGCCACTTGGGTTGCTTAGCTTAGCCTTCCAGCGACCTCGGTGCAAATTTTAGGACTACAAATAATATTGTGAGGTGTGAGGTGTTCAGAATAGACTGAAAATGAGTGGAAATTATGGTTATTGAGGTTAATAATACTTTGGGATCAAAATGACCCCCAAATTCTATGATTTAAGCTGTTTTTTAGGGTTTTTTGAAAAAAACACCCGAATCCAAAACACACCCGAATCCGACAAAAAAAATTCGGTGAGGTTTTGCCAAAACGCGTTCGAACCCAAAACACGGCCGCGGAACCGAACCCAAAACCAAAACACAAAACCCGAAAAATTTCCGGTGCTCATCACTAGTTTATATGTCATCCTTAGGGTCAGTTGTGTGGTGAGGGACAAGATTTGCTTCTGTTTGGCCACATATTTTATAACTGGCAGCCACCAGCACTGGTTTTGCAAAAACAGAGTAAAATATATTAACTGCTAAAGAAGCGCCTCTGTCAATAAAATAACACAGGAGGTGTATATAAATGTGTCATTGATAAATTTCTGAATTACTGCGCTTGCCGACCAACTATGTGTAGTTGAGAAACAAAGAGAAAAAAATACATAAAAAAGGGCTGCGCTGTATGTCAGAAATATGATATAAAAGAGAGAGCCAACGTATAAAAGTAAATGTTTAATAACAATGAAGTTAATGTTATTCCAATTTAATAATACCAATGACAGCAGAAAAAGTAAAAATGAATATGAAGAATGTTAAAAAGCACACAACCCTTGTCACAGAGTGTCAGATAAACTTGAAACCTTCCAATGAATTAAAAAATGAAAGCAGCAGTCTCTATCCACAGCTGCCGATGCTAGCTGCTGATCAGACACTGGGAGATCAGTAAACGAATAGAGTTCCAGAGCTGAATGTCTGTGCAACACCTGTAAATGCAGTGGTTAATACCTCTCCGATGGGCTGGTTAGTAAACCGGGCGTCCCCGGTCAGATGTCCTGCGTTGCCCACATAAGCTGTGCAGCGGAGAGGAAATGCAGAGCCGTGTGCTGTTTGGCTGGCTGGAGCACTGTGATCCGTAGCGGCTGCTACTGGCAATGAGGCATCAGGAATGTAACCATCAGGGTGTATGGAAGATGCACTGTTGGAGACACCTGTGCAAGGTGTGTGAAGAGGCAGGTGCTAACGCGTTTCGTCACGCTCCACGTGACTTTTTCAAAGGTGATTTCCTGCTTCCAGAGTGTGCAGTATTTAAGCTCTGAACTAATCAGAGTGAGCAGCTGTCAGAAATCAGTATCTAATTACAATAGTGCTTAATAACGTTGGCTCTCTTGTCAGTAAAGCAATACTTATACTTAATGTTTGAACACGGCATACATGACTTGCAATAGGTTCCATAATCATTTAAGGCAGATATAAAAAACCTCTTATTCACTTTATATAATTATAATGTTAAATCTTATTGATGTTTCATAAGGTACTCCGGTGGAAAAGTCATCTCAGACATGGAGTTAAACATCCAATTAATAAGCCTCTACTTCTAATCTAATATACCTAATGATTTAGATAGTCAAATGTGTCACAATGAATGCAACATAAATAATTCAAAAACCATACTAAAAGTGATAATAATGAACAATATCAACAATGTGAGTATGTCCTATCAGAAACGCAAATAAACTAATGAATAATAAAAAATACTTTTACTACTATCATCCTCATTTGGATTCGAACATAGAGACTTCCAACTTCAGAGATTAGTGGCTCAACCGAGTGCGCCACTGAACAGGACAAGTGCTCAGTGTGCACATTTCCATATTATATTGCATTCTCATTAGTTAGACCATCGGCTGAGTAAGAAACCAAAGAAAATAGAAAACTAGGGGAAACCGATGACTAATATATGACTAGATAACAACAATGTGTCTATATACAGGCTCCACCCATATATATATAAATATATCCGGACTGATCTTTTATTGCCAGATAATAGTTTACTAACCATTAGTTGTGATTAAGACAAACACAAACAACAGCCAGATAAATGCAAAATTAGACAATAATGACTAGCAAAAGCCAGTAACAAAAATATGAATGAATAAAAGAGTAGCAACATGATTGAATCAGGATAGATCGAATTCAATACATTCATTCAATCCTTCAGGAGTAAGGGTTCTTAACTTATGAATCCAGTAGTTCTCTCTAAGACATAATTTCCTATATCTATCCCCTCCCCGTACTGTGGGTTTGATGGTTTCAATACTTATTAGTCGAACATCTTCTGGATTTTTTTGGTGTTTATCAAGAAAGTGTCTCGAGACACTGTGGAACAAAAAGCCTTTCTGGATGTTACGTCTATGTTCAAGAAATCTGATCTTTAATTTCCGTGTCGTTCTACCGACATATATTAAGTTACATTTACAAACCAGTATGTAAATAACAAAAGTACTATTACAATTGATGTGTGAACGTATCTCAAATTGTAGAGAATCAGTGGAAGAAAAACATTTAATGTTGTTCTGAATGTAAGAACAAGTTATACATTGATTAGCACCACATTTGTAGCATCCTACTATTTTAGGTAACCATTGGTCACTTTTGGCCGGAGCTACAGGGGTATCAGTATTTCTCTTGTCTATAAAAAGACTAGGGGCAAGATGTCGTTGCAAACTATTGGATTTCTTAAAGATAACTGATGGAGTGTCTTTTAATTGAGATCTGAGAACCTGATCTGTAAGAAGGATAGGATAATTATTCCGAATGATGTTCCTAATCTTAGACGAAGAACAATTGTATTGAGACATGAAATGCGGTTGATCTGATTCAAATTTCGAGAGGTGATTTTTAGATACTAAAAGATCGTTTCTATCCAGAGCATCTACCTTCTCCCGTGCATTTTTAATTAGTTCTACTGGGTAGCCCCTGCTCTGAAAAGATAGTGAAAGTTCATCTGCTTGTAACTGGTAGTCTAATTTATCACTACAATTCCGCTTAATGCGTCTCAGCTGTCCGAAGGGAATATTATTGAGCCAAGGTTTATGGTGTGAACTCTGATAGTGAATAAAGTTTAGAGTGTCCACCTCCTTACGAAACGTTTTAGTGGAGATTCTGCCCTCAACTATATTCAAGGTTATATCAAGAAAGGAAATAGAAAATTGGTGCGCAGTGCCAGTGAACCGCAAATTAAAATTGTTATCATTAAATGCATTGATAATATGAGAGGATAAAGAGATATCGCCATCAAAAATGAAAAACAAGTCATCTATGTAACGGCCATAGTAGACGAGGTCCGCGCCGAAGCTCCGCCCCCAAACATGGCGGTCCTCAAAGGCGCCCATGTAGAGGTTTGCGAAGCTCGGCGCGAACCTCGTCCCCATGGCCGTTCCAAGGGTCTGTAAATAATATGATTTGTTAAAAACAAAATAATTATGCGAAAGTATGAATGCAATTGAGTCCAGTAAAAATTTCTGTAATTCTGGATCAATGGAATCTGTTTTCAAATTTTTTTTAGCTATAGTAGAAATACCTTTCTGATGTGGAATATTGGAATAAAGTGCCTGTACATCACAGGTCATAAAGAAAAATAAACTCTTCTATTCAATATTTGCTATCGCATTCAAAAAGAAAGTGGTGTCTTTAATATGTGAGCGTAAAGATGTGGCTAGTGGCTGCAAAAAATAATCAACAAAGTGGGATAAATTGGACGTGAGGGACCCAACACCAGAAATTATGGGACGACCAGGAGGTGCAGTGAGTGATTTGTGAATCTTAGGTAAGTGATAATATGTGGGAGTGATTGGGTCGGTAGGGACTAAATATCTAAATTCTTCCTTAGTGATAATATCCCCATCTAGGGCCCCCTTAACTAACGTTGTTAGAATTCTATAAAAAATCCTGCGTAGGGTTGGTGGGCAACTTAACATAGGTAATACCATCATCAAGCTGCCTATAGGCCTCAGATAGATAATCCTCAGTATTCTGAATACCAATGCACCCCCCCTTGTCTGCCGGCTTAATGACAAGGGAGGGGTCATTGGCAAGTTTCTGCAAAGCCAATCTCTCCTGGACAGACAAGTTATGTCTATACTTGAATTTCCTCATCTCCCTTTGGCATAGATTATTAAAGTCATCAATTGTCTTTCTATAAAATATGTCAATGGGAGGACTCCTATGATGAAGGGGAAAAAATTGAGATTTATTCCTAAATATATGGGTACGATTATTGGTGCGTTCTTGATTATAAATCTGCACAGGAGAGATGGATGAATCATTTTCGAGAAGAAGAGATTCCAACATATTAAGGCTAGTTCTATCCTGATCATCCAGTAGGATGGGTGAACCATCCTGTTTGCATCTCATGAGATTTTTAGTGGCAAAGTATCTCTTACGTGCTAAAGTTCGTATGTAAGTATTAAGTTCCACAAATAAATTTAAAAAAGCAGGTGGTCTGGAAGGGGCACATTTGAGGCCTTTAGCTAATAATTTGGACTCAGGCTCACTAATTTGTATAGAGGACAGATTATAGATATTTGTTTGGCTTAGGGTGTCAGATCTCGCTTTTTTTCTTTGTATCCTACTGCCTCCTCTGCATCCTCTAAATTTTCTTCCCTTGCTCTTTTTGGAGAATCTACTCTGAGAACTTCGTACCGATTTTGTATATGGTAAGGAAGTCTGTATTTTGGAAGCCTCTGTTCCTTCTCTAAAAAAAGATTAGAATTAGTAGCCGACTCCCAATTTTTTGAGGGGGAATGTATTTTTGTAAGAGTTTTAGGCCTCACAGATAAATCTATCAAGGGATCTCTCTGTAAGGTCATTTGTCTAAGCTCCTGTCTAGGTGCAGTGAAAGAGTTAGAGTGTGTCTCAAACTGATATTTCTGTTCTCTATGAGCTATTCTATTATTATGGGGACTCTTATTTCTAAAAGGTCTCCGATTAGAGGTACTCCTTTATCTCCCTCTATTAGATACATGAAATTGCTTATTATAGCTACGAACTTTGTCCTGATTGTAATCTTCGGTGTCTCTATTAAACTTCCTATTTTTACTAGAGATGAGCGCCTGAAATTTTTCGGGTTTTGTGTTTTGGTTTTGGGTTCGGTTCCGCGGCCGTGTTTTGGGTTCGAACGCGTTTTGGCAAAACCTCACCGAATTTTTTTTGTCGGATTCGGGTGTGTTTTGGATTCGGGTGTTTTTTTTCAAAAAACACTAAAAAACAGCTTAAATCATAGAATTTGGGGGTCATTTTGATCCCAAAGTATTATTAACCTCAAAAACCATAATTTACACTCATTTTCAGTCTATTCTGAATACCTCACACCTCACAATATTATTTTTAGTCCTAAAATTTGCACCGAGGTCGCTGTGTGAGTAAGATAAGCGACCCTAGTGGCCGACACAAACACCGGGCCCATCTAGGAGTGGCACTGCAGTGTCACGCAGGATGTCCCTTCCAAAAAACCCTCCCCAAACAGCACATGACGCAAAGAAAAAAAGAGGCGCAATGAGGTAGCTGACTGTGTGAGTAAGATTAGCGACCCTAGTGGCCGACACAAACACCGGGCCCATCTAGGAGTGGCACTGCAGTGTCACGCAGGATGTCCCTTCCAAAAAACCCTCCCCAATCAGCACATGATGCAAAGAAAAAGAAAAGAAAAAAGAGGTGCAAGATGGAATTGTCCTTGGGCCCTCCCACCCACCCTTATGTTGTATAAACAAAACAGGACATGCACACTTTAACCAACCCATCATTTCAGTGACAGGGTCTGCCACACGACTGTGACTGATATGACGGGTTGGTTTGGACCCCCCCCAAAAAAGAAGCAATTAATCTCTCCTTGCACAAACTGGCTCTACAGAGGCAAGATGTCCACCTCATCTTCACCCTCCGATATATCACCGTGTACATCCCCCTCCTCACAGATTATCAATTCGTCCCCACTGGAATCCACCATCTCAGCTCCCTGTGTACTTTGTGGAGGCAATTGCTGCTGGTCAATGTCTCCGCGGAGGAATTGATTATAATTCATTTTAATGAACATCATCTTCTCCACATTTTCTGGATGTAACCTCGTACGCCGATTGCTGACAAGGTGAGCGGCGGCACTAAACACTCTTTCGGAGTACACACTTGTGGGAGGGCAACTTAGGTAGAATAAAGCCAGTTTGTGCAAGGGCCTCCAAATTGCCTCTTTTTCCTGCCAGTATAAGTACGGACTGTGTGACGTGCCTACTTGGATGCGGTCACTCATATAATCCTCCACCATTCTATCAATGTTGAGAGAATCATATGCAGTGACAGTAGACGACATGTCCGTAATCGTTGTCAGGTCCTTCAGTCCGGACCAGATGTCAGCATCAGCAGTCGCTCCAGACTGCCCTGCATCACCGCCAGCGGGTGGGCTCGGAATTCTGAGCCTTTTCCTCGCACCCCCAGTTGCGGGAGAATGTGAAGGAGGAGATGTTGACAGGTCGCGTTCCGCTTGACTTGACAATTTTGTCACCAGCAGGTCTTTCAACCCCAGCAGACTTGTGTCTGCCGGAAAGAGAGATCCAAGGTAGGCTTTAAATCTAGGATCGAGCACGGTGGCCAAAATGTAGTGCTCTGATTTCAACAGATTGACCACCCGTGAATCCTTGTTAAGCGAATTAAGGGCTGCATCCACAAGTCCCACATGCCTAGCGGAATCGCTCCGTGTTAGCTCCTCCTTCAATGTCTCCAGCTTCTTCTGCAAAAGCCTGATGAGGGGAATGACCTGACTCAGGCTGGCAGTGTCTGAACTGACTTCACGTGTGGCAAGTTCAAAGGGCATCAGAACCTTGCACAACGTTGAAATCATTCTCCACTGCACTTGAGACAGGTGCATTCCACCTCCTATATCGTGCTCAATTGTATAGGCTTGAATGGCCTTTTGCTGCTCCTCCAACCTCTGAAGCATATAGAGGGTTGAATTCCACCTCGTTACCACTTCTTGCTTCAGATGATGGCAGGGCAGGTTCAGTAGTTTTTGGTGGTGCTCCAGTCTTCTGTACGTGGTGCCTGTACGCCGAAAGTGTCCCGCAATTTTTCTGGCCACCGACAGCATCTCTTGCACGCCCCTGTCGTTTTTAAAAAAATTCTGCACCACCAAATTCAAGGTATGTGCAAAACATGGGACGTGCTGGAATTTGCCCATATTTAATGCACACACAATATTGCTGGCGTTGTCCGATGCCACAAATCCACAGGAGAGTCCAATTGGGGTAAGCCATTCCGCGATGATCTTCCTCAGTTGCCGTAAGAGGTTTTCAGCTGTGTGCGTATTCTGGAAACCGGTGATACAAAGCGTAGCCTGCCTAGGAAAGAGTTGGCGTTTGCGAGATGCTGCTACTGGTGCCGCCGCTGCTGTTCTTGCGGCGGGAGTCCATACATTTACCCAGTGGGCTGTCACAGTCATATAGTCCTGACCCTGCCCTGCTCCACTTGTCCACATGTCCGTGGTTAAGTGGACATTGGGTACAGCTGCATTTTTTAGGACACTGGTGACTCTTTTTCTGAGGTCTGTGTACATTTTCGGTATCGCCTGCCTAGAGAAATGGAACCTAGATGGTATTTGGTACCGGGGACACAGTACCTCCAACAAGTCTCTAGTTGGCTCTGCAGTAATGATGGATACCGGAACCACGTTTCTCACCACCCAGGATGCCAAGGCCTCAGTTATCCGCTTTGCAGTAGGATGACTGCTGTGATATTTCATCTTCCTCGCAAAGGACTGTTGAACAGTCAATTGCTTACTGGAAGTAGTACAAGTGGGCTTACGACTTCCCCTCTGGGATGACCATCGACTCCCAGCGGCAACAACAGCAGCGCCAGCAGCAGTAGGCGTTACACGCAAGGATGCATCGGAGGAATCCCAGGCAGGAGAGGACTCGTCAGAATTGCCAGTGACATGGCCTGCAGGACTATTGGCATTCCTGGGGAAGGAGGAAATTGACACTGAGGGAGTTGGTGGGGTGGTTTGCGTGAGCTTGGTTACAAGAGGAAGGGATTTACTGGATTTACAAAGTTTTTGAACTTGTCACTGACTTATTATGAATGCGCTGCAGGTGACGTATAAGGGAGGATGTTCCGAGGTGGTTAACGTCCTTACCCCTACTTATTACAGCTTGACAAAGGGAACACACGGCTTGACACCTGTTGTCCGCATTTCTGGTGAAATACCTCCACACCGAAGAGCTGATTTTTTTGGTATTTTCACCTGGCATGTCAACGGCCATATTCCTCCCACGGACAACAGGTGTCTCCCCGGGTGCCTGACTTAAACAAACCACCTCACCATCAGAATCCTCCTGGTCAATTTCCTCCCCAGCGCCAGCAACACCCATATCCTCCTCATCCTGGTGTACTTCAACACTGACATCTTCAATCTGACTATCAGGAACTGGACTGCGGGTGCTCCTTCCAGCACTTGCAGGGGGCGTGCAAATGGTGGAAGGCGCATGCTCTTCACGTCCAGTGTTGGGAAGGTCAGGCATCGCAACCGACACAATTGGACTCTCCTTGTGGATTTGGGATTTCGAAGAATGCACAGTTCTTTGCTGTGCTGCTTTTGCCAGCTTGAGTCTTTTCATTTTTCTAGCGAGAGGCTGAGTGCTTCCATCCTCATGTGAAGCTGAACCACTAGCCATGAACATAGGCCAGGGCCTCAGCCGTTCCTTGCCACTCCGTGTGGTAAATGGCATATTGGCAAGTTTACGCTTCTCCTCCGACAATTTTATTTTAGGTTTTGGAGTCCTTTTTTTTCTGATATTTGGTGTTTTGGATTTGACATGCTCTGTACTATGACATTGGGCATCGGCCTTGGCAGACGACGTTGCTGGCATTTCATCGTCTCGGCCATGACTAGTGGCAGCAGCTTCAGCACGAGGTGGAAGTGGATCTTGATCTTTCCCTAATTTTGGAACCTCAACATTTTTGTTCTCCATATTTTAATAGGCACAACTAAAAGGCACCTCAGGTAAACAATGGAGATGGATACTAGTATACAATTATGGACTGCCTGCCGACTGCAGACACAGAGGTAGCCACAGCCGTGAACTACCGTACTGTACTGTGTCTGCAGCTAATATAGACTGGTTGATAAAGAGAAGATGTCTATGTAACTATGTATGTATAAAGAAGACTGAAAAAAATCCACGGTTAGGTGGTATACAATTATGGACGGACTGCCTGCCGAGTGCAGACACAGAGGTAGCCACAGCCGTGAACTACCGTACTGTACTGTGTCTGCAGCTAATATAGACTGGTTGATAAAGAGAAGATGTCTATGTAACTATGTATGTATAAAGAAGAATGAAAAAAAACCACGGTTAGGTGGTATACAATTATGGACGGACTGCCTGCCGAGTGCAGACACAGAGGTAGCCACAGCCGTGAACTACCGTACTGTACTGTGTCTGCAGCTAATATAGACTGGTTGATAAAGAGAAGATGTCTATGTAACTATGTATGTATAAAGAAGAATGAAAAAAATCCACGGTTAGGTGGTATTACAATTATGGACGTACTGCCTGCCGAGTGCAGAGACACAGAGGTAGCCACAGCCGTGAACTACCGTACTGTGTCTGCTGCGACTGGATGATAAATGATATAAAAAATATATATATATCACTACTGCAGCCGGACAGGTATATATTATATATTATATAATGACGGACCTGCTGGACACTGTCTGTCAGCAGAATGAGTTTTATTTTTATAGAATAAAAAAAAAAAAACACACAAGTGAAGTCACACGACGAGTGTTTAACTTTTTCAGGCAATCACAATATAAGTATACTACTAACTATACTGGTGGTCAGTGTGGTCAGGTCACTGGTCAGTCACACTGGCAGTGGCACTCCTGCAGCAAAAGTGTGCACTGTTTAATTTTAATATAATATGTACTCCTGGCTCCTGCTATAACCTATAACTGGCACTGCAGTAGTGCTCCCCAGTCTCCCCCACAATTATAAGCTGTGTGAGCTGAGCAGTCAGACAGATATATAATATATATAGATGATGCAGCACACTGGCCTGAGCCTGAGCAGTGCACACAGATATGGTATGTGACTGACTGAGTCACTGTGTGTATCGCTTTTTTCAGGCAGAGAACGGATATATTAAATAAACTGCACTGTGTGTCTGGTGGTCACTCACTATATAATATATTATGTACTCCTGGCTCCTGCTATAACCTATAACTGGCACTGCAGTAGTGCTCCCCAGTCTCCCCCACAATTATAAGCTGTGTGAGCTGAGCAGTCAGACAGATATATATAATATTATATATAGATAATAGATGATGCAGCACACTGGCCTGAGCCTGAGCAGTGCACACAGATATGGTATGTGACTGACTGAGTCACTGTGTGTATCGCTTTTTTCAGGCAGAGAACGGATATATTAAATAAACTGCACTGTGTGTCTGGTGGTCACTCACTATATAATATATTATGTACTCCTGGCTCCTGCTATAACCTATAACTGGCACTGCAGTAGTGCTCCCCAGTCTCCCCCACAATTATAAGCTGTGTGAGCTGAGCAGTCAGACAGATATATATAATATTATATATAGATAATAGATGATGCAGCACACTGGCCTGAGCCTGAGCAGTGCACACAGATATGGTATGTGACTGAGTCACTGTGTGCTGTGTATCGCTTTTTTCAGGCAGAGAACGGATTATAAAGTAAACTGCACTGTCCTCACTAGTAAACTCTCTCCACTCAGTCTCTACACTTCTACAGTAACAGTACTCCTCCTAGTCAGCTCCAGTAAATCTCTCTCAGTCTCTTATAATCTAAATGGAGAGGACGCCAGCCACGTCCTCTCCCTATCAATCTCAATGCACGTGTGAAAATGGCGGCGACGCGCGGCTCCTTATATAGAATCCGAGTCTCGCGATAGAATCCGAGCCTCGCGAGAATCCGACAGCGTCATGATGACGTTCGGGCGCGCTCGGGTTAACCGAGCAAGGCGGGAAGATCCGAGTCGCTCGGACCCGTGAAAAAAAACATGAAGTTCTGGCGGGTTCGGATTCAGAGAAACCGAACCCGCTCATCTCTAATTTTTACCATCAATCACTTCCTTTTCATATAATTCTATTTTGTGATTCAATTTAGAATCATTATACTGGAATTGTGGATGGTCTGAATACACACTAAGGCATTTTTTAGTTTCTTCTATTTCCTGAGAGAGTAATATGGTTTTCTCTCTACGGAAATTTACCAACAGTTCCATTAATGCAAAAGAACAATCATCTAATGTTGAATCCCATTTAGATTTCAGTACAGGATCATCAATAAAGGATAAGGTTTTGAAGATCCTGAGACCTCTAGGAATTTTTCTATTCTTAATGTATTTTTGTAAGGTGACCATATCCCACCAATGGCGGGTTTCAGTCTTCATAAGGTCTTCTAGTTTATAAAAGAGAGCATTAAACTCTTTCTCATGATTATTCTGAATTAAAGAAGAGGCAGTGGTCTCAGGATCTCCATTAAAATCAGCCTCATAACAACGTCTTCTCCTAGCACATTCAGATATGCAAGTCAAGTCTGCCATGTCCAAAGAACAAATAGAATAAATTAATAAATACCAGATAATAAACTAATTAGTTCAATACAGAGGCAGCTAGCAGAGAAAGCACAGAAAATTGCAAAAACAGAGTAAAATATATTAACTGCTAAAGAAGCGCCTCTGTCAATAAAATAACACAGGGGGTGTATATAAATGTGTAATTGATAAATTTCTGCACTTGCCAACCAACTATATGTAGTTGAGAAACAAAGAGAAAAAAATACATAAAAAACGGCTGCGCTGTATGTCAGAAATATGATATAAAAGAGAGAGCCAACGTATAAAAGTAAATGTTTAATAACAATGATGTTAATGTTATTCCAATTTAATAATACCAATGACAGCAGAAAAAGTAAAAATGAATATGAAGAATGTTAAAAAGCACACAACCCTTGTCACAGAGTGTCAGATAAACTTGAAACCTTCCAATGAATTAAAAAATGAAAGCAGCAGTCTCTATCCACAGCTGCCGATGCTAGCTGCTGATCAGACACTGGGAGATCAGTAAACGAATAGAGTTCCAGAGCTGAATGTCTGTGCAACACCCGTAAATGCAGTGGTTAATACCTCTCCGATGGGCTGGTTAGTAAACCGGGCGTCCCCGGTCAGATGTCCTGCGTTGCCCACGTAAGCTGTGCAGCGGAGAGGAGATGCCGCGCCGTGTGCTGTTTGGCTGGCTGGAGCACTGTGATCCGTAGCGGCTGCTACTGGCAATGAGGCATCAGGAATGTAACCATCAGGGTGTATGGAAGACCAGCACTGGTTTTGCCTATTATATTGACCATAAATAATTTGAATTGGTCCTGGACCACCAACCCAGGGCAACCCTGCAAGTGTCCCGAGGCACCCCAGGAAACCACGGAACACAGTTTGGGAACCTCTGCCATAGGGTTAATAATTTGATTTCTGCAATGGTTTGCAGTTCCCCATTAAGGACTGAAAAAGAGAAGGCAGGCAGAGAGCTGCATAGGCTTGAAGCCACATAAGCACTCTGAGTTTTTGTGACTTTTGGTTAAGGGTAGGCAGGGCTAGCCTTAGTGATGGACAGTTTGGGGTCAGGTGACCCAGGGTGCCTATCAGGTTTTGGTAGGAGGAGTATATGCAGGGGTATATAGTCCCTGGATAGGCAGCCACCGTCCTCATGTCTGTTTCTGGATACAGTAAGGACTACAGTTTTTATTGTGTGCTTGTTTGCCATATCGTGTTTCTTCCCCCCCCCGCTGCTTTAATCTGTCTCTGTGCCCTCGCTGACCCGTCTGCGTCTCCCCCTGCAGTATGCCACGCCCGCGTAGATTCAGCGCCCCCCCCCCCCCCGTTGCCTTGCTGAGGCCGCACACCCGCTCATGGCGGCAGGTTTCCTGCCGTCCGCGTGTGCGGTGGTCCCCCCCCCTCCGCTGCGCCACCCGCCGGAGAGTTGTTACTGTTCTCCTCACGCAGCCGTGTCTCTCCAGCGGCTGCAGCGCCCGGCGCGGCGGTAGAGACGCGCGCGCCGGGGCTCCGGCCTCCCTGCTTGCTCCGTCCTCCCTGCTTCTCCCGGCCGCAGTGAGCGGGTCAGGTGACCCAGCGGCCGGGTCCCGCGGCGCCGCTGCGAGCCGCGTCCAGACGGTCCTCTCCCCAGCCAGCTCCCCTGCGGGTGCCTGGTTGCTTAATGATATAATGTCCATCTCTGTGGCTTCGGGCGCAGCCCGGGGGGCGGGGCCTGGGCTTCCCATTGCCTTTGATAGCGTGGGTAGTGCCCTGCTTCCCCCTGCTGTTCCCCTGGTTCCCACGGCAGAGGTGGTAGTTAGGGCGCCGGCGTCTGGGGTGGACGGGCAGGCATTTGGGACCCATCCGCGTGCGCTCCCGGTGTCCCAGATCCTGCTGCCACCAGCCGGTGACCAGTGGCACGGTACGGTAACGCCACCTGCTGGCCAGCTTGGTGTATGGCAGATGGGGTCCGGTCACAGTGCCCTGGCCACTTCATTTGCAAAATAGGCGACGCGTCGCGAGCGGCGCCCTCAGGTTTCCTGCCGCCTGCTTTGGTGTCAGTGTCTTGGTCAGGGGCCCTATAAATTCCAATCATGACCTCCGGGGTGTCGCCTAGTTTACATGGTGTGTGGGCCCCCCTTTCTTCCCCTTATTTGCCGCCGGTGTTTGCACACACGCAGGGCTCCGTAACATCGTGGCCCGTCCCTGCGGGCCCGGGGTTGGCCCCCTTTTCGAGGTCTTACGACGGGGGGTTTTCTCTCGGGGCCCTCCCGCAGACTCTATATTGGTCGTCGCCGTTCCCGCAGGCTCCGTACGCTTGGCACCCAGGTTTTGCAGCTCCGGCTCCCTGGCCTCCCTCCTTTGGTACGGCCGTTAGCCGGTCCCTTTTTCCCAGCCCCCCCTTTCTGCTTCCCCCCTCCCTCCATTGCCTCCTGTTCCTTCCTCGGCGGCTGCCGGGTTTGTGCCTCCCCTCCCCCCCTGCTGTCTCCCCATTAGGTGTCGATGTGTCGAGGGAGGTCTCTCCTCCGGTTGGATCGTGCGGAGCCATGGCACTGTCGTCTTCCAGTGCAATGTAGAGGAGATTGTCAGCGCAACAGAGCAGGCCTGCGGGAACAGGTGAAGATGGGGGATCTCGGGTCCCTGAGAAGGTGCTGTCCGGCCCCGCCGCCGCGTCTGAAGGGGCGGGAGGTCCTTCTGGAACTGGTGAGATGGTTACTCATTCTTCTTCTGACAGTTCTTCTTCCAGCTCTTCTGATACTAGGTCTTCTGGGTCCCCTAGGCGCCCGCGTAAATTAGCCATGCTCATTGCGCATCGCATACACAAGAAAGATAGGAAGGCTAAGGGAAAGGGTTCGGCGGTCACGTCGGAACCTCCACGTTTTACAGACATGGTACACTGTGTGAACACGGCGGTCACCAGGGGTTTGCGTAAACGGATGAGGGAAAAGATTAGGAAGGGTAAATATGTTGACATGTTCACCCTTACGGATGACATGCGGAAGGCTTTCGATAAGGCTAAGAAGGTCGGGGGCATTGGTGAAAATGCATTTCGCAATTTTCATCACTGGCTCCATGGGTTTTTAGTATTTACGGCGTGCAACGCCGAAACGAGGCCTTCAGAGTATCAAGCGAGATGTTCCGTCGCAACCAGGACGGTAACCCGACACTACCCTTGGGGTTTAAGGACGTTGAGGTGTGGCTTGAGGTCACGCAACATGGTAAGCCCCTCCCTGATTCCCAAGACGGTAAACCGGTCTTGGGCGTCCGTCCGAGCGCGACCCAGGGGAATAAAGGGAAGTGCTTTGCAAGTGTTCCCGCGGGTCTAGTTGCCGTTTTCTCCACTCCTGCAAGGTGTGCGGCGGGGGTCACTCGGCCAAGGATTGCACTTCCACTCCCGGGTCCCGGCCTGCCGAGGCTGGCGAGGTGCCCGGAAGTGGAAAGTAAGGCGTTTTCTCCTGTTAACGTCCCGGAATTGACCAACTGGTTGGTTTCTTATCCTGACGTCCCATCCGGTCTATTCTTGTTAGACGGTTTCCGTCATGGTTTCTGGCTCCCCATTGCGGATTCGGTCCTCATTGTCTCCCGTCTCAATTTGAAGTCTGCGCAAGATTTCCCATTAGTGGTCTCCCATAAGGTGCAGGCTGAAATCAGCTTGGGGCGCATGTGTGGCCCTTTCCCGTCCCCCCCATTGCCCCGGCTATGCATTTCTCCTTTAGGTTTGGTTCCCAAGAATGCCCTGGGTCAATTAAGCCTCATTCAACATTTGTCACCCCCCCCCCCCGTGGCGCGACGCCAACCCTGAGTCCTGCAGGGTGCGGTATCAATCCTTTGATGAGGCCCTTCGGCTAGTTAAAACGGCGGGTCCCGGCGCCCTCATGGCCAAGCTGGACATTGAGTCCGCTTTCCACCTGCTTCCTATTCACCCCGATTCCCTTAGTTTCCTCGGTTTTCGATTAGGGGGCTATTTCTACATCGCCGATGGGTTGTTCCATATCTTGTGCCTACTTTGAGAAATTCAGTTCTTTTTTTGCATTGGTGCATGGTGTCGGCCTCCGGTCACCCGGGTGTTGCCCACTATTTTGATGATTTTCTCTTTGTGGGTCCAAGGGACAGTTCGGTTTGCGGGGATGTCCTGTGTTTAGCTCAGCATTTGTTCGGTTGTCTTGGGGTGCCCGTGGCCCCTGATAAGACCGAGGGGCCCAAGGTTTGCCTCAGTTATTTGGGCATTGAAATCGATTCGGGGGCCAGTTGCTGCCGGCTTCCCGCCGATAAGGTGCACAAATTGCTGGGTCTTATAGAGCAATGCCTCCTCAGTCGTAGGATCAGATTACAACGGGTGCAATCGTTGCTTGGATCTTTTAATTTTGCATGCAGGATCATACCCATGGGGCGCATGTTCTGCCATAAACTTGAGAGGTCCATAGCGGGGGTTCACAAACTTCACCATACGGTGTATATTTCGCGCGACATTAGGTAGGATTTGCAAGTCTGGTCCACTTTTTTGGTTTCATTTAACCAGGAGGTGTTATGGCCGGCTTAGCGCTGTTCCAACAGCGCGTTACAGCTTTTTACTGATGCTGCCGGCGGTTTGGGCTTTGGGGCTTTTTTCAGGACGGAGTGGTGCTCCTTGGCCTTTGTCATGGGTTTCAAGTGATTTCACGAAGAACTTACTTCTTTTAGAACTGTTCCCATTGATCGTGGCCGTCGAATTGTGGTCACCCAGCTTGTCGGATCGGAGTATTGTGTTCTGCTGCGACAATCTGGGTGTGGTACACGCTGTTAATAACCAACGTTCATCCTCTCCGCAAGCTTTGCGCTTGTTGTGTTATTTAGTGCTTAAATGCCTGAGGCATAATATTCATTTCACGGCTGCGCATGTCCCGGGTGTTGACAGTAGAATCGCTTATGCTCTGTCTCGTTTTGAGTTCACAAAGTTTCGGGAGATGGTTCCAGATGCAGCTTTCAGGGGTTTACCGGTTCCACCCTTCCTGTGGACGCTCGTTGACTAGGAGACACGGTGGCTGGTTGCCTCTGTTCGCTGACGGACTGTATGGCCGGTGGGCATCAGTAGTGAGCCCTACTGCGGTGAGTGGGTCTTGCCCATGCGGGGAGGACTCCGGCTTGGGTCGCGGAAGCCCGGCTTCAGTTGGCTGGTCTTGCGACCTGGCTTCTGGAGAGTTTCAGTGTATTGTTCAGTTTAATTTGTTGCGCCTGTTGCGCGAACCCAAAAACGTGTTTTACCCGTCGGTTCATGAATGGCTAGCGTTCAGGAATGGAGGGTGTGAAGTGAATTTTTTAATTTTCCTCCGAGGGGGCCGAATTACAATTGGCATCACTCACGGTCCACGGGAGGTTTTTTGAGTTTTCTCCTTCACTTGGGTCTTCGTATGCATGTTTTCGTTGTGTTTCTGTAATTTGAATAGTTGCTGATGTTAGGAATTTTCTTTTGCAGCTGCATTGGACGTCTCGGATCAGATTTGGCTTATTGGCCATTCTTACATCTTTTGGGCGGAGAGGCATCCTATGACGGGGCGAACATGTGATTTCTTTGGGGGCAAGGTAGTCAGATGGTTGGGGGTTAGGGGTTTGCATTGAATGGGCTTGCTTCGACTGCTGTTTCGCCACGAACGAAGGTGGGGTCGGCCTGGCTGGATTGTCATTCACCTTGGGGGGAATGATATGGGTCAAGTCAAAGGCATTGACCTCATCCTGAGTATCAAGGCAGACCTGGTCACGTTGCGAGCATCCTGGCCTCATGTGACAGTGGTATGGTCTGACATAGTGCCCCGTTTTCACTGGCTGGGTGCTGTTCGTTTTTCTGCAATTGAGAAAGCTAGGAAGAAGGTTAATTCTGCGGTGTCAGTGTACGTGCAGGCAATAGGTGGTTTGGTTGTAAGGCACCCGCTTCTGGTTCTTCGCAATTCACAGTTTTATAGGGAGGACGGGGTTCACCTTTCCCCTGCGGGTATTGGTGTGTTTTTAGAGAGTATCTTTCGAGTTTTGTCAGGTTGAGTTTGCCTTTGGTTTTGGTTGGATGGCGGTCTGCGGTTTTGTGGAAAAACCTTGTTGTGGCGGAAAGTCACTACCAGCCAGCGGTCAAAGTTACATAAGTGGTCATTATGAGGCACCCCCTTTTGGTAGAACAGCGAGTGTGTCCTCCCCTTGCAAGTGGACTATGGACGTTCCCGTGCGGTTTCGTCCAAGGCTCTGCTAGAGTAAAGGGGGTGAGTCCTGCACAGTGCGGTTTATGTTTAAGGAGACGATTGTGAGTCCCCTCCTGGTTTTAATTGGTTTATTATAGTTGACTAGTGCTGGTGAGTTGGTAGCGCCTTTTCTCGCCATCCTCCAATATTTAGTTTAAAAGAAAGGTCATCAAACAATAAATACCAGTTTGACCTTTTAAATCGTTGGTGTCCGTGTGGTTATTTCATAGTGCTAAGCTAGCTAAGTTATAAATGTAAGTGCGTCAGAATAAAGTCATGGGTGACTTAGGCAGGCAGAGAGCTGCATAGGCTTGAAGCCACATAAGCACCCCGAGTTTTTGTGACTTTTGGTTAAGGGTAGGCAGGGCTAGCCTTAGTGATGGACAGTTTGGGGTCAGGTGACCCAGGGTGCCTATCAGGTTTGGGTAGGAGGAATATATGCAGGGGTATATAGTCCCTGGATAGGCAGCCATCGTCCTCATGTCTGTTTCTGGATACAGTAAGGACTACAGTTTTTATTGTGTGCTTGTTTGCCATATCGTGTTTCTTTCCCCCCCCGCTGCTTTAATCTGTCTCTGTGCCCTCGCTGACCCGTCTGCGTCTCCCCCTGCAGTATGCCCCGCCCGCGTAGATTCAGCGCCCCCCCCCCCCCCCCCCGTTGCCTTGCTGAGGCCGCACACCCGCTCATGGCGGCAGGTTTCCTGCCGTCCGCGTGTGCGGTGGTCCCCCCCCCTCCGCTGCGCCACCCGCAGGGCTAGCCTATATAGTCCCTGGATTGGCAGCCAGTTTCCTCTTGCCAGTTTCTGGATGCCCTCCCACCCGCCCTTCAATTTTGTGCTTTTGGTCCGCTTTTCGGGCCTCTCATTCAATTTATTAGTCTGTTTTGATAGGCAGATGGGCGAAAAGTTGCTACCAGCCAGCGGTCAAAGTTACATAAGTTGTCATTGTGGGGCACCCCCTTTTGGTAGAACAGCGAGTGTGTCATCCCCTTGCGGGTGGACTACGGACGTTCCCGTGCGGTTTCATCCAAGGCTCTGCTAAAGTAAAGGGGGTGAGTCCTGCACAGTGCAGTTTATGTTTAAGGAGGCGGTTGTGACTCCCCTCCTAGTTTTAATTGGTTTATTATAGTTGACTAGTGCTGGTGAGTTGCTAGCGCCTTTTCTCGCCATCCTCCAATATTTAGTTTAAAAGACAGGTCATCAAATAATAAATACCAGTTTGACCTTTTAAATCTAGCTGTTGGTGTCCATGTGGTTATTTCATAGTGCTAAGCTAGCTAAGTTATAAATGTAAGTGTGTCAGAATAAAGTCATGGGTGACTTATGTACCATGCAGTACTGTACTTGCTATGCATATTTTTAGAGAATGGCCAGCTGTGACTTAACCTTTTAGGGCAAACAGGACACTAGTATCTGCTAAGCCAATGCCCGGAATTGTGTATATAAGCTTATTGAGGAGAGCAACTCATGGGCCTCTTTCTGGAACAGATGAATGGACGATGATCTGACAGAATTTAGCTATCCCTCTTCCTAAGCACACAGGTGTTGAAATGACAGCCGAGGCCTTCCTAGATGTGTGATAACTGTTTGACTTCACTGAATTGACTCCTGAAGTTGAGTATAATAAATCATTATTGTATTGGTCAACTGTTGTGGTGTCTCTTTGCTGTCCATATATTAATTCCTTGAAATCTAAAAGAACATATATATTCCCACCGGGAACAAAGTAACTAAAAAATTAACCAAGGCACTTCTATGTGGCATAAAATGAACAACCACTGGGGTAATTCCAAGTTGATCGCAGCAGGAATTTTTTTTAGCAGTTGGGCAAAACCATGTGCATTGCAGGGGGGGCAGATATAACATTTGCAGAGAGAGTTAGATTTGGGTGGGTTATTTTGTTTCTGTGCAGGGTAAATACTGGCTGCTCTATTTTTACACTGCAATTTAGATTGCAGATTGAACTCACCACACCCAAATCTAACTCTCTCTGCACATGTTAAATCTGCCTCCCCTGCACTGCACATGGTTTTGCCCAACTGCTAAAAAAAATCCTGCTGCGATCAACTTGGAATTACCCCCACTGTGAAGAGAGTTGTCTCCTAGAAACTAGAGATGAGCGGGTTCGGTTTCTCTGAATCCGAACCCGCCCGAACTTCATGTTTTTTTACACGGGTCCGAGCGACTCGGATCTTCCCGCCTTGCTCGGTTAACCCGAGCGCGCCCGAACATCATCATCACGCTGTCGGATTCTCGCGAGGCTCGGATTCTATCGCGAGACTCGGATTGTATATAAGGAGCCGCGCGTCGCGGCCATTTTCACACGTGCATTGAGATTGATAGGGAGAGGACGTGGCTGGCGTCCTCTCCGTTTAGAAATTAAAATAGATAGGAGAGTGAGAGTGAGACACTTCATTTACTTACTGGAGCTTAGGAGGAGTTATACTAGTGACTGATGACCAGTGACCTGACCACCAGTGCAGTTTTATAATTTATTATTATTTAATAATCCGTTCTGTTCTTGTTCTCTGCCTGAAAAAAACGATACACAGTGACTCAGTCACACTCACATACCATATCTGTGCTCAGCCCAGTGTGCTGCATCATCTATGTATAATATCTGACTGTGCTCACACAGCTTAATTGTGGGGGAGACTGGGGAGCAGTTATAGGTTATAGCAGGAGCCAGGAGTACATATTAAACAGTGCACACTTTTGCTGCCAGAGTGCCACTGCCAGTGTGACTGACCACTGACCACTGTGACCAGTGACCTGACCACACTGACCACCAGTATAGTATATATATTGTGATTGAATGTCTGCCTGAAAAAGTACACTCGTCGTGTGACTTGTGTGGTGTTTTTTTATTCTATAAAAATTAAAAAACTAATTCTGCTGACAGACAGTGTCCAGCAGGTCCGTCATTATATAATATATACCTGTCCGGCTGCAGTAGTGATATATATATATTTTTTATATCATTATTTATCATCCAGTCTATACTAGCAGCAGACACAGTACGGTAGTTCACGGCTGTAGCTACCTCTGTGTCGGCACTCGGCAGTCCATCCATAATTGTATACCACCTACCCGTGGTTTTTTTTTTCTTTCTTCTTTATACATACTACATCTCATTATCATCCAGTCTATATTAGCAGCAGACACAGTACAGTACGGTAGTCCACGGCTGTAGCTATCTCTGTGTCGGCACTCGGCAGTCCATCCATAATTGTATACCACCTACCCGTGGTTTTTTTTTCTTTCTTCTTTATACATACATACTACATCTCATTATCATCCAGTCTATATTAGCAGCAGACACAGTACAGTACGGTAGTCCACGGCTGTAGCTACCTCTGTGTCGGCACTCGGCAGTCCATCCATAATTGTATACCACCTACCCGTGGTTTTTTTTTTCTTTCTTCTTTATACATACTACATCTCATTATCATCCAGTCTATATTAGCAGCAGACACAGTACAGTACGGTAGTCCACGGCTGTAGCTACCTCTGTGTCGGCACTCGGCAGTCCATCCATAATTGTATACCACCTACCCGTGGTTTTTTTTTTCTTTCTTCTTTATACATACTACATCTCATTATCAACCAGTCTATATTAGCAGCAGACACAGTACAGTACGGTAGTCCACGGCTGTAGCTACCTCTGTGTCTGCACTCGGCAGTCCATCCATAATTGTATACCACCTACCCGTGGTTTTTTTTTCTTTCTTCTTTATACATACTACATCTCATTATCATCCAGTCTATATTAGCAGCAGACACAGTACAGTACGGTAGTCCACGGCTGTAGCTACCTCTGTGTCGGCACTCGGCAGTCCATCCATAATTGTATACCACCTACCCGTGGTTTTTTTTTTCTTTCTTCTTTATACATACTACATCTCATTATCATCCAGTCTATATTAGCAGCAGACACAGTACAGTACGGTAGTCCACGGCTGTAGCTATCTCTGTGTCGGCACTCGGCAGTCCATCCATAATTGTATACCACCTACCCGTGGTTTTTTTTTTCTTTCTTCTTTATACATACTACATCTCATTATCAACCAGTCTATATTAGCAGCAGACACAGTACAGTACGGTAGTCCACGGCTGTAGCTACCTCTGTGTCGGCACTCGGCAGTCCATCCATAATTGTATACCACCTACCCGTGGTTTTTTTTTTCTTTCTTCTTTATACATACTACATCTCATTATCAACCAGTCTATATTAGCAGCAGACACAGTACGGTAGTTCACGGCTGTAGCTACCTCTGTGTCGGCACTCGACAGTCCATCCATAATTGTATACCACCTACCCGTGGTTTTTTTTTTCTTTCTTCTTTATACATACTACATCTCATTATCATCCAGTCTATATTAGCAGCAGACACAGTACAGTACGGTAGTCCACGGCTGTAGCTACCTCTGTGTCGGCACTCGGCAGTCCATACATAATTGTATACCACCTACCCGTGTTTTTTTTTTCTTTCTTCTTTATACATACTACATCTCATTATCATCCAGTCTATATTAGCAGCAGACACAGTACAGTACGGTAGTCCACGGCTGTAGCTATCTCTGTGTCGGCACTCGGCAGTCCATCCATAATTGTATACCACCTACCCGTGTTTTTTTTTTCTTTCTTCTTTATACATACTACATCTCATTATCAACCAGTCTATATTAGCAGCAGACACAGTACAGTACGGTAGTCCACGGCTGTAGCTACCTCTGTGTCGGCACTCGGCAGTCCATCCATAATTGTATACCACCTACCCGTGTTTTTTCTTTTCTTTCTTCTTTATACATACTACATCTCATTATCAACCAGTCTATATTAGCAGCAGACACAGTACGGTAGTTCACGGCTGTAGCTACCTCTGTGTCGGCACTCGGCAGTCCATCCATAATTGTATACCACCTACCCGTGGTTTTTTTTTTCTTTCTTCTTTATACATACTACATCTCATTATCATCCAGTCTATATTAGCAGCAGACACAGTACAGTACGGTAGTCCACGGCTGTAGCTACCTCTGTGTCGGCACTCGGCAGTCCATCCATAATTGTATACTAGTATCCATCCATCTCCATTGTTTACCTGAGGTGCCTTTTAGTTGTGCCTATTAAAATATTGAGAACAAAAATGTTGAGGTTCCAAAATTAGGGAAAGATCAAGATCCACTTCCACCTCGTGCTGAAGCTGCTGCCACTAGTCATGGCCGAGATGATGAAATGCCAGCAACGTCGTCTGCCAAGGCCGATGCCCAATGTCATAGTACAGAGCATGTCAAATCCAAAACACCAAATATCAGTAAAAAAAGGACTCCAAAACCTAAAATAAAATTGTCGGAGGAGAAGCGTAAACTTGCCAATATGCCATTTACCACACGGAGTGGCAAGGAACGGCTGAGGCCCTGGCCTATGTTCATGGCTAGTGGTTCAGCTTCACATGAGGATGGAAGCACTCAGCCTCTCGCTAGAAAACTGAAAAGACTCAAGCTGGCAAAAGCACCGCAAAGAACTGTGCGTTCTTCGAAATCCCAAATCCACAAGGAGAGTCCAATTGTGTCGGTTGCGATGCCTGACCTTCCCAACACTGGACGTGAAGAGCATGCGCCTTCCACCATTTGCATGCCCCCTGCAAGTGCTGGAAGGAGCACCCGCAGTCCAGTTCCTGATAGTCAGATTGAAGATGTCAGTGTTGAAGTACACCAGGATGAGGAGGATATGGGTGTTGCTGGCGCTGGGGAGGAAATTGACCAGGAGGATTCTGATGGTGAGGTGGTTTGTTTAAGTCAGGCACCCGGGGAGACACCTGTTGTCCGTGGGAGGAATATGGCCGTTGACATGCCTGGTGAAAATACCAAAAAAATCAGCTCTTCAGTGTGGAGGTATTTCAACAGAAAAGCGGACAACAGGTGTCAAGCCGTGTGTTGCCTTTGTCAAGCTGTAATAAGTAGGGGTAAGGACGTTAACCACCTCGGAACATCCTCCCTTATACGTCACCTGCAGCGCATTCATAATAAGTCAGTGACAAGTTCAAAAACTTTGGGCGACAGCGGAAGCAGTCCACTGACCAGTAAATCCCTTCCTCTTGTAACCAAGCTCACGCAAACCACCCCACCAACTCCCTCAGTGTCAATTTCCTCCTTCCCCAGGAATGCCAATAGTCCTGCAGGCCATGTCACTGGCAATTCTGACGAGTACTCTCCTGCCTGGGATTCCTCCGATGCATCCTTGCGTGTAACGCCTACTGCTGCTGGCGCTGCTGTTGTTGCTGCTGGGAGTCGATGGTCATCCCAGAGGGGAAGTCGTAAGCCCACTTGTACTACTTCCAGTAAGCAATTGACTGTCCAACAGTCCTTTGCGAGGAAGATGAAATATCACAGCAGTCATCCTGCTGCAAAGCGGATAACTGAGGCCTTGACAACTATGTTGGTGTTAGACGTGCGTCCGGTATCCGCCGTTAGTTCACAGGGAACTAGACAATTTATTGAGGCAGTGTGCCCCCGTTACCAAATACCATCTAGGTTCCACTTCTCTAGGCAGGCGATACCGAGAATGTACACGGACGTCAGAAAAAGACTCACCAGTGTCCTAAAAAATGCAGTTGTACCCAATGTCCACTTAACCACGGACATGTGGACAAGTGGAGCAGGGCTGGGTCAGGACTATATGACTGTGACAGCCCACTGGGTAGATGTATGGACTCCCGCCGCAAGAACAGCAGTGGCGGCACCAGTAGCAGCATCTCGCAAACGCCAACTCTTTCCTAGGCAGGCTACGCTTTGTATCACCGCTTTCCAGAATACGCACACAGCTGAAAACCTCTTACGGCAACTGAGGAAGATCATCGCGGAATGGCTTACCCCAATTGGACTCTCCTGTGGATTTGTGGCATCGGGCAACGCCAGCAATATTGTGTGTGCATTAAATATGGGCAAATTCCAGCACGTCCCATGTTTTGCACATACCTTGAATTTGGTGGTGCAGAATTTTTTAAAAAACGACAGGGGCGTGCAAGAGATGCTGTCGGTGGCCAGAAGAATTGCGGGACACTTTCGGCGTACAGGCACCACGTACAGAAGACTGGAGCACCACCAAAAACTACTGAACCTGCCCTGCCATCATCTGAAGCAAGAAGTGGTAACGAGGTGGAATTCAACCCTCTATATGCTTCAGAGGTTGGAGGAGCAGCAAAAGGCCATTCAAGCCTATACAATTGAGCACGATATAGGAGGTGGAATGCACCTGTCTCAAGTGCAGTGGAGAATGATTTCAACGTTGTGCAAGGTTCTGATGCCCTTTGAACTTGCCACACGTGAAGTCAGTTCAGACACTGCCAGCCTGAGTCAGGTCATTCCCCTCATCAGGCTTTTGCAGAAGAAGCTGGAGACATTGAAGAAGGAGCTAACACGGAGCGATTCCGCTAGGCATGTGGGACTTGTGGATGGAGCCCTTAATTCGCTTAACAAGGATTCACGGGTGGTCAATCTGTTGAAATCAGAGCACTACATTTTGGCCACCGTGCTCGATCCTAGATTTAAAGCCTACCTTGGATCTCTCTTTCCGGCAGACACAAGTCTGCTGGGGTTGAAAGACCTGCTGGTGACAAAATTGTCAAGTCAAGCGGAACGCGACCTGTCAACATCTCCTCCTTCACATTCTCCCGCAACTGGGGGTGCGAGGAAAAGGCTCAGAATTCTGAGCCCACCCGCTGGCGGTGATGCAGGGCAGTCTGGAGCGACTGCTGATGCTGACATCTGGTCCGGACTGAAGGACCTGACAACGATTACGGACATGTCGTCTACTGTCACTGCATATGATTCTCTCAACATTGAAAGAATGGTGGAGGATTATATGAGTGACCGCATCCAAGTAGGCACGTCACACAGTCCGTACTTATACTGGCAGGAAAAAGAGGCAATTTGGAGGCCCTTGCACAAACTGGCTTTATTCTACCTAAGTTGCCCTCCCACAAGTGTGTACTCCGAAAGAGTGTTTAGTGCCGCCGCTCACCTTGTCAGCAATCGGCGTACGAGGTTACATCCAGAAAATGTGGAGAAGATGATGTTCATTAAAATGAATTATAATCAATTCCTCCGCGGAGACATTGACCAGCAGCAATTGCCTCCACAAAGTACACAGGGAGCTGAGATGGTGGATTCCAGTGGGGACGAATTGATAATCTGTGAGGAGGGGGATGTACACGGTGATATATCGGAGGATGATGATGAGGTGGACATCTTGCCTCTGTAGAGCCAGTTTGTGCAAGGAGAGATTAATTGCTTCTTTTTTGGTGGGGGTCCAAACCAACCCGTCATATCAGTCACAGTCGTGTGGCAGACCCTGTCACTGAAATGATGGGTTGGTTAAAGTGTGCATGTCCTGTTTATACAACATAAGGGTGGGTGGGAGGGCCCAAGGACAATTCCATCTTGCACCTCTTTTTTCTTTAATTTTTCTTTGCGTCATGTGCTGTTTGGGGAGGGTTGTTTGGAAGGGACATCCTGCGTGACACTGCAGTGACACTCCTAGATGGGCCCGGTGTTTGTGTCGGCCACTAGGGTCGCTTATCTTACTCACACAGCTACCTCATTGCGCCTCTTTTTTTCTTTGCGTCATGTGCTGTTTGGGGAGGGTTTTTTGGAAGGGACATCCTGCGCGACACTGCAGTGACACTCCTAGATGGGCCCGGTGTTTGTGTCGGCCACTAGGGTCGCTTATCTTACTCACACAGCTACCTCATTGCGCCTCTTTTTTTCTTTGCGTCATGTGCTGTTTGGGGAGGGTTTTTTGGAAGGGACATCCTGCGTGACACTGCAGTGCCACTCCTAGATGGGCCAGGTGTTTGTGTCGGCCACTACGGTCGCTTAGCTTAGTCATCCAGCGACCTTGGTGCAAATTTTAGGACTAAAAATAATATTGTGAGGTATTCAGAATAGACTGAAAATGAGTGGAAATTATGGTTTTTGAGGTTAATAATACTTTGGGATCAAAATGACCCCCAAATTCTATGATTTAAGCTGTTTTTTAGGTTTTTTGGAAAAAAACACCCGAATCCAAAACACACCCGAATCCGACAAAAAAAATTCGGTTAGGTTTTGCCAAAACGCGGTCGAACCCAAAACACGGCCGCGGAACCGAACCCAAAACCAAAACACAAAACCCGAAAAATTTCCGGCGCTCATCTCTACTAGAAACATTAGGATGTGAGACCTTTCAAAATGTTGCTATGGGGCCCACAAAGTCCTGGCTAAGCCCCTGGTTCCAACTCATTAGTACAATTCACATTAAGAAGTATAGCTACAGAATATACTTTTATCTTTACTGTATTACGTAGAATACACTATTAGCCACGCATGTGTTTTTTTAATAAAAAAGGTTTGGTGGAGTTAAGTTATACACTTACTCAGAAAAGTCTGTTTGAAGGCTAAAAAGTCAAGTTAATAAAGGATTTGCCCTCAGAATTTACAATATTATCCAGTTACATGGATCTACTAGTGTTAAATGAAACTGTTACTGTGTTTCTGCAGAATGGGATGTCCAAATAATGTCACTGTGACAAATATATCCAAATACAGTATCTCAATGTTTTATTTGGAACACAAAGCAGACCTACCCTTATCCACCAATCCAAGCCAAACCAAACTAGCCATAGCTCATTGAGGTGACACCATGCCCATTCCAGTCACTGGAGGTCCGTACTCTCACAGAAATATTAGTATCAATGCCATATCGGGTAGAAATGTTTATATATTTCAACGCAGTAGTAACTGGATAATCTAAACTAAAATATGTGGGTTGAAAATGATAGAAGCATCATAGTTGGAGATACACAGGGAACCAAATAGACTTGTAAATTATGCTACTACTGTGTTGTGTTGCCCATATGCTTTAGCTACCATTTATCAAGTTCATTCTGTAAAATGATAGGCATAAGCTGATTGGTTGCTTTATGCAACTTCTCAACTTGTACATTTCTCCAATCTTTAGAAGGTTTGATACATTTCCCCGTAAGCTTGAAGTGGGAGGGGCTAGGCTGATATATAGTTACTCCCTGCATCTATACATTAATTACATCACAGAGATATGTGATTGCATCTATTAAACTACTACAGGAAGATTGTGTTGTCCAAACCCGCCTTCATATGTGATATTACTGAAAATGCACATTACTACATACTGTAATTACTGGAAATGCACATTACTATCTAATTACTGGTAATGCACATGTCATTTTTATATATAGATTTGAGGTAGCTGAGATTGGGAACTTGGGAGTCTATGGGGGTCATTCCGAGTTGTTCGCTCTGTAATTTTCTTCGCATCGCAGCGATTTTCCGCTTAATGCGCATGCGCAATGTTCGCACTGCGACTGCGCCAAGTAAATTTGCTATGCAGTTAGGAATATTACTCACGGTTTTTTCATCGTTCTGGTGATCGTAATGTGATTGACAGGAAGTGGGTGTTTCTGGGCGGAAACTGCCCGTTTTAGGGGCGTGTGGGGAAAAACGCTACCGTTTCTGGGAAAAACGCGGGAGTGGCTGGAGAAACGGAGGAGTGTCTGGGCGAACGCTGGGTGTGTTTGTGACGTCAAACCAGGAACGACAAGCACTGAACTGAACGCAGATGCCGAGTAAGTCTCGAGCTACTCAGAAACTGCACAGAGAAGTCTTATCGCAATTCTGCTAATCTTTCGTTCGCAATTTTAAGATGCTAAGATTCACTCCCAGTAGGCGGCGGCTTAGCGTGTGCAAAGCTGCTAAAAGCAGCTTGCGAGCGAACAACTCGGAATGAGGGCCTATGTCCTGAGCAGTGGAGAGAGATAAAATGGACGGAGATAAAGTATCAGCCAATCACATCCTGTCATTTTTCAAAAATGTCAGTTAGAAGCTGATTGGGTGGTACTTATCTCGGTCCACTTTTTCTCACTCCAAGGCTTAGTGCATACTGTAGCCCCTTGAAGATCTATGGAGATGGAGAGTAAAGGGGGCACAGCAAAATATTCTTTAAAACATGTAAGCCTTTGCCAAGAGGGTCCCCAACTGTGGAAAGATTATTTCCCACAAAAAAGATGGCCTACAGTAGAGAACAAACTCCCCAAATTGCTAGGTTTAATCCGTTTTATTACTGTGACAGCTCCTATCAATACGCCATCAGAATTTGATCTCTGTAGCACTAAACACTTATCCTTTACAAGCCATTTGTGGCCGAACTGACAACAAAACTTAAAATGTATTGCCACTTAAGTTGGGTACACGCCTGCCGATATATGGACCATTCAATTAAACGGCCAATATATTGTGGGCGCATTGGCTGGTGTATACCAGTGATATGTCTGTGAACGACATTTCGCGTCGTTGTGCATCACAGCTGAGTACAGATATATCTGCAGATTTAGCGGTGCATCATGCTGTGTGAAGGAGCGGTCTGCAGACCGCATGTACATTTCCTGCAGAGGCACGATACATGGTGCCGACGAATGGTAAGTGTGTAGTGTGTATGCACTTACCAATTGTCACATAAGTGGGCATTGTCCTAGTGTGTACCCAGTATCAGGTGTACAAGTCCATTGAATATATTAATTTGCAAAAATTACCTGCATAATGTAATGTACACAAATTATATATTGTCCATATTTATAAACAAATGGCCCAATTTAACAAAACTCTTGTTTAAAAATAGTAAAATTACAAGTTGAATTCCTAATGGGCTTGATTGAGAGGTGCACGCTAACTACATGCAATGCTGATATTCACGTAGTTGGCCGATTCTGGAAGTACAGTACTGTGAATGCGTCCGAGTCACACCGCGCATGGTTACCGCCAGGAGATGCAGAGTGGATTTGGATGCAGAGAAAGGCAATTTTGTTGGGCGTTCTATTGGGTTGGTGCAATCTCTGATGTGCATCCGATAGTGTGTCTTAATAAGCACATCAGTGGATTAGCACCTCAGCTGGTTGGTGTCCCAGTAGGAAGACCATCGGCTACAGTATTTACTGGCACAGAGAGGGAGGAAAGCGGGTACTAATTACCCGGGACTGCATTTATTTTTAGGGAGCATTGACACACACCCTTTTAGCCCAACCCCCATGCCAGTACCGGGGCCCGGTGTGGCTCTCTACCGTCCTGACAGTATTAGCATAAAGACGCAGTCATAGCTGCATATAAAAACGCAATAGCATGCACCTAAATCAGGCCCAATGTGTCACAGATATAAAAAGCAATGTAATATATTTCAGTAATCTTGCTCATTTTTGTGTAACATTAAGAGAAAATATTTGATTTATTTTTTTCTAGAGAGTTACATTTATGACAGTTGACTGTATTCATAATACATTTAATGGCTCACTGTCAGCCTTAGAAAAACTGACTTAATGAATTGCCTCACCGTGGTTTTGAGGCAATTAAGTCAGTGGTTGATGTACTTCATATCTGGATAAAAGTTTATAGCAGGTCTCTAATCAGCAGAGACCGCCTGCCTTCCAAGTCTGCATATGGTCTCTGACTAGCGGCAGCTCTGGAGAGAAGACCTTGGCACTGACTGGCTTATCTGCTATGCTATGCTGCTAACCGCATTCAGGCCACAGAAGGGTGGACATCATCAAACCGTTGTTTGAAGAAGCTCCTGGCACTAGACCATGCTTTTACATACCAGATGAATATGTACTAAACTGACACAACAAATTGTACCTTTCTAATGCCAGAGTGTTTTATTCAGCTGGTTCAGAACAAAAACAGAACGTCTTGATCTAAAACTAATGCAAAGCTTAGACTGAACGCAGCTGTCTCCTGAAAACAACTACAGTAAATAAAAATACAAGTTGACTGGAGTCTGCAGTACAACTGAATGCCGGTGATAATTGTAGCAGTAAGAACTAATGGGTCTACTGTATCATGTACTAAGCCTTGGAGAGAGATAACATGGACAGAGATAAATTACCAACCAACCAGCCCCTAAAGGTCATTTTTTAAACACAACCTGTAACATGACAGTTAGGAGCTGATTGGCTGGCACTTTTTCTCTCTCCATTTTATCACTCTCCAAGCGATGATGCATCTGGCCCTTTACCTCTAAACACTGTTCAGAACTGATGCGTGTGTGAGTTGGGTGCAGGGGATGTGTACCCCCTAAAGGGCCCTACTCACTGGCCGACCCGCTGCCGAGCTGCCCGACGGCGGATACGGCCGACGAGCGACCCGGCGGCGGGGGGGCAGTGAAGGGGGGAGTGAAGTTTCTTCACTCCCCCCGTCACGCGGCTGCATTGAAGTGCAGGCAAATATGGACGAGATCGTCCATATTGGCCTGCATGCACAGCCGACGGGAGACCAGCGATGAACGAGCGCGGGGCCGCGCATCGTTCATCGCAGGAGTCTCCACACTGAAAGATATGAACGAGTTCTCGTTCATTTATGAACGAGATCGTTCATATCTTTCAAAAAATCGGCCAGTGTGTAGGGCCCTTAGGACTCCAGGCCACATAGCAACAGCACCCCCTGCATTCACTATAGTTATGTCCCTGGGTGGTCAGCGTCATCATATGAACTGAATCTTTATTACTCTCCAGGGCTCAGTACATTGGGGATTATTCAGGCTTGTTACCAAATAAAAAAAGTTAGCAATTGGGCAAAACTATGTTGCACTGCTGGTGGGGCAGATGTAACGTGTACAGAGAGATTTAGATTTGGGTGGGTTATATTGTTTTTATGCAGGGTAAATACTGTCTGCTTAATTTAAATACACTGCAATTTAGAATTCAGTTTGAACACACCCCACCCAAATCTAACTCTCTGTGCACATGTTATATCTGCCCCACCTGCAGTGCAACATGGTTTTGCTCAATTGCTAACTTTTTTGGCTTGCTAACAAATCTGAATAAGGCCCATAGACTCTGTAAGCTTAATATAATTCCATATAGGAGCATATAGTATTTCTGAGTCTTTGAAATATAACAGTTTTGCTGAATAATCTACACTACTGTGCATGTGTATAAGTCACACTAGCCTTGTCCTGTGATGGTCTTACAATGACGGTCACAGCGAGGACTTATATGCAAAGTGATTGACAGTCAGGGAGCGTATGTGGGTGGTAATGGGGGAGGGGTGAGGGGGGGAAGGGGAGGTTAAAAGCCTGTGACTGCGATCCCGCAAGCACTTAAAATGGCTCCAGCAGCTTACTTCCAACAACCATGCTGTGCGACCACAGGGTGTGTCTCCAATGGCTGCGTCTATGTACTTATGTAGTGGATCTCCAGTGTCTTCAGTGGGCATCTTAACACAAAACCTGGTGGCTGCGACACTTTCATATTTTCACACAGTTGCTGCGTACTGTATTGCACTGCGATGACATATGCATCCATATCTGAATTAGACCCTGTATTGTTATTAGTTACATAGTTGAAACTAAGACAGCACCAGAACACAGCCAGTGGCAAATTTAAGGGTCAGGCCGCCCATAGGCACAACATTATTGTACCCCCCCCAATCTCCACACTGGTGGTGCTACAGTTATATACTGTAAAAACAATGAGCTGCTCTGATGCAGTGAGGGAGTGATGAAACACAATGTGACAGGCGGGCTTGCATAAACAGCCACATTGTGTCTCTGCAGCCCCTTGTGTCTCTCCAGCCCCCCTGTGTCTCTCCAGCCCCTTGTGTCTCCCCATCCCCTTTGTGTCTCTCCAGCCCCCTTGTGTCTCTCTAGCCCCATCTGTCTCTAACCCCATTCAGTCTCTCCAGCTCCTTGTTTCTCTCCAGCCCCCTTCTGTATCTCCAACTTCAGCCCCTTGAGTCTCTCCAGCCCCTTGTGTCTCTCCAGCCCCTTGTGTCTCCCCATCCCCTTTGTGTCTCCCGTCCACTTTGTGTCTCTCCAGCCCCATCTGTCTCTAACCCCATTCAGTCTCTCCAGCTCCTTGTTTCTCTTCAGCTCCCTTCTGTATCTCCAACTTCAGCCCCTTGAGTCTCTCCAGCCCCTTGTGTCTCTCCAGCCCCCTTGTGTCTCTCCAGCCCAGTTCAGTCTCTTCAGCTCCAGCCCCTTGTTTCTCTCCAGACCCCTTCTGTATCTCCAACTCCAGCCCCTTGTGTCTCCCCAGCTTCACCCCATTGTTTTTCTCCACCCCCTTCTTTATCTCCAGCCCCCTTCTGTTTCTCCAGCTTCCGCCCCACAGTGTCTCTCCAGTCTACCTCTATCATAGGAGAGGTTGTATAGATGCAGAGCAGTGACAGGCAGTGCTGCTATATTAAAGAAGCATCAAAGGATTAAAGGATCAGCATTTGCTCTGTGTCTCTCCAGCCCCTTTGTGTCTCCCCATCCCCTTTGTGTCTCTCCAGCCCCCTTGTGTCTCTCTAGCTCCATCTGTCTCTAACCCCATTCAGTCTCTCCAGCTCCTTGTTTTCTCCAGCCCCATTCTGTATCTCCAACTCCAGCCCCTTGTGTCTCTCCAGCCCCTTGTGTCTCCCCATCCCCTTTGTGTCTCCCCGTCCCCTTTGTGTCTCTCCAGCCCCATCTGTCTCTAACCCCATTCAGTCTCTCCAGCTCCTTGTTTCTCTCCAGCTCCCTTCTGTATCTCCAACTTCAGCCCCTTGAGTCTCTCCAGCCCCTTGTGTCTCTCCAGCCCCCTTGTGTCTCTCCAGACCCTTGTGTCTCCCCATCCCCTTTGTGTCTCCCCGTCCCCTTTGTGTCTCTCCAGCCCCATCTGTCTCTAACCCCATTCAGTCTCTCCAGCTCCTTGTTTCTCTCCAGCTCCCTTCTGTATCTCCAACTCCAGCCCCTTGTGTCTCTCCAGCCCCTTGTGTCTCTCCAGCCCCATCTGTCTCTAACCCCATTCAGTCTCTCCAGCTCCTTGTTTTTCTCCAGCCCCCTTCTGTATCTCCAACTTCAGCCCCTTGAGTCTCTCCAGCCCCTTGTGTCTCTCCAGCCCCTTGTGTCTCTCCAGACCCTTGTGTCTCTCCAGCCCCCTTGTGTCTCTCCAGCCCAGTTCAGTCTCTCCAGCTCCAGCCCCTTGTATCTCTCCAGACCCCTTCTGTATCTCCAACTCCAGCCCCTTGTGTCTCCCCAGCTTCACCCCATTGTTTTTCTCCACCCCCTTCTTTATCTCCAGCCCCCTTCTGTTTCTCCAGCTTCCGCCCCACAGTGTCTCTCCAGTCTACCTCTATCATAGGAGAGGTTGTATAGATGCAGAGCAGTGACAGGCAGTGCTGCTATATTAAAGAAGCATCAAAGGATTAAAGGATCAGCATTTGCTCTGATGCAGAGGGGAGAGTGGGCAGCCTGCCGTTCCGCACCCAGCTGGTGGTGCCCCTAGGAATATGCCTCATGTGCCTAGTGGGAAATCTGTCACTGAACACAGGTATATGTAATAAATGGTCTTGAAGTCAACTTAATAGATCTACTGCACTGATGTTAGATGTGGTGGCTACTGCTGCTGGTCACACATAACATTGGCACCTAGTTAGAGGCAGGCAATGAAGAACTAAGTGCTGGCTGGCTCCTCCTCTGAACACCGCCTGTAACGAATTACACTTACTCAGCACCGCCTCCCGCCTTGCTCCTCCCAGCCCATTGCAAGCACTGTGTGCTGCAGCCAATGTGTCAGCACAGACAGATACACTTAAGCCTACGAAGCAGAGAGCTGTGGCGCAGATGGTGTGAAGGATGATCATCATCTTTCATTTGCTGCACCTTTCTCCCACCCTTCCGTATCCTGGGGCACTTGCCCTTCCCTCCTCCCTTCCCCTCAACTGTACTCCTGCCTAGAGACATTGGGCCTGATTCAGTAGAGTATGCTACTGCACAAAGTCTTGGAAACCCTTATTGCACATGCGTGAACCGACATGATTTGAGATTGCCTGTGAACCATTAGCATTTCAGAGTGGAGACTGGGAGGTTACCTAAATTGGATGGAGTTAACACACTAATACTACTGTAACTGTACCTCCAAACGCTGCTCAGTATTGCCCTGAGCTGGTGGAAATAGTAAGCTTACCGGGGATCAGCTGGGTGTATCACAGCCACGGGACAGAGCAATCAGCGACTCCCTGGTGTATATGCCCAGCCATCAGACTCCTGTGTCATATAGCATTGCCTAGTTGACGCAGCAGTCTGGTGAGCAGGCAGATACACCAGGAAGGTTGCTGTTGCAGTATCTGGTTCAATGGTGGATTGTAACCAATGTCAACGTTTATAAGGTCGACACCACAATGTCAACCTCAGAATATCAACATGGTTCAAAATGTCGATGGACATTAGGGGGTATATTTACTAAAACTTCTAAAAATGAAAAGTGGAGATGTTGCAACCAATCATCTATCATTTCTCTATTACACCCTGGAAAATGATAGACAGAATTTGATTGGTTGCTATGGGCAACATCACCACTTTTCATTTTTAGAAGCTGTCGATAGGTCTATAATGTTGATATCTGAAGTGCCAGCTGTTTGAAGATGCCGACGATTAGTGTCACGCACCGTTGAGAGGCAGATCTCACACGGAAGTTACTCTCACAGCACCACTGAACCCAGAAGAAGACACTGGAGCTGCTGCTGCAGCTGGGAGCAGGTAAGGAGCCACTATACCACCAGGAACTGTTTGTCAACAGGGCCGGTGCTAGGGTGTTCGGCGCCCCCTGCAAACTATAAATTTGTGCCCTTCCATACTTTACAAGGGGACAGCGCACATAATGCCCCCTGTAGTAGTGACGCTTACACACGTAACGCACCCTATACCAGTGCCGCTTACACGCATAACGCCCCCTGTACTAGTGATGCTTACACACGTAATGCCCCCTGTACTAGTGATGCTTACACACGTAATGCCCCCTGTAGTAGTGACGCTTACACGCGTAACGCACCCTGTACCAGTGCCGCTTACACATGTAACACCCCCTGTACTAGTGATGCTTACACACGTAATGCCCCCTGTAGTAGTGACGCTTACACACGTAACGCCCGCTGTATCAGTGACGCTTACACACAGTGACGCTTGTAGCAGTGATGCTTACACACGTAAAGCCCCCTGTACCAGTGACGCTTACACACGTAGTACCAGTGACGCTTGCACACATAACGCCCCCTGTACCAGTGACGCTTGCACACACAATGCCCCCTGTACCAGTGATGCTTACACACGTAACGCCCCTGTAATAGTGACACTTACACACGTAATGCCCCCTGTACCAGTGACGCTTACACACGTAATGCCCCTGTAATAGTGACACTTACACACGTAATGCCCCCTGTACCAGGGACGCTTACACACGTAGTACCAGTGATGCTTGCATACGCAACGCCACCTGTACCAGTGATGCTAACACTCGTAACGCCACCTGTACCAGTGATGCTAACACACATAACGCCACCTGTACCAGTGACACTAACACACGTAACACCCCCTGTACCAGTGATGCTTGCACACATAACGGCCCCTGTACCAGTGATACTTGCACACGTAACGCCACCTGTACCAGTGACACTAACACACGTAACGCCCCCTGTACCAGTGACGCTTGCACACGTAACGCCCCCTGTACCAGTGACGCTTGCACATGTAACGCCCCCTGTACCAGTGACGCTTGCACACGTAACGCTACCTGTACCAGTGATGCTTGCATACGTAACGCCACCTGTACCAGTGATGCTAACACACGTAACGCCACCTGTACCAGTGACACTAACACACGTAACACCCCCTGTACCAGTGACACTAACACACGTAACGCCACCTGTACCAGTGACACTAACACACGTAATGCCCCCTGTACCAGTGACGCTTGCATATGTAACGCCCCCTGTACCAGTGATGCTTGCACGCGTAACGCCCCCTGTACCAGTGATGCTTGCACACAAAATGCCACCTGTACCAGTGATGCTTGCACACGTAATGCCACCTGTACCAGTGACACTAACACACGTAACGCCCCCTGTACCTGTGACGCTTGCACACGTAACGCTCCCTGTACCAGTGACACTTGCATACGTAACGCCCCCTCTACCAGTGATGCTAGCACACGTAATGCCACCTGTACCAGTGACACTAACACACGTAACGCCACCTGTACCAGTGACACTAACACACGTAACGCCCCCTGTACCAGTGACGCTTACACAAATTATTCCGCAGTCACACTTACACACACAGATACACCACACACACATACATACGGTACATACATTACACACATACACAGTCACACATATATACAGTATACACAGACACTGTATACACACACACACACACACACACACACACACACTTTCATTCACTCACTGTCTTTCCAGACACTTACCTAAGGAAGTCTGGCTGGCCGGAGCTGTATCAGTTCATCCTCCTGCTGCAGCCTGGACCCGTGTAGGCCCGCCCCTTGTTCCAGTGTAGCCCTGCCCCCTTTTAGGTCCGTGCACTGTCACAAGGTAGGTGAGGGGGAGAGGAGGCTTCGTGCTGCCAGCGCCGCTGCCTGTTATAGAGTGTGACAAGCACAGCAGCAGGGGGGACAGGATGGCACACATAGGAATGCAGAGCAGGGACAGCGCCTCTCCTTCCTGGCGCCTACCTGCACTGCATCCCTTTGCTGAGCGGCTAGCGCTGGGCCTGTCAACAGCTCATCATGTCAACCTATCAGCTAGACAGATGTGCTGTACATTGACATGGTGATTATTGACAGCTGAGTATGCCAAAATGCTGCACGTCGACATTCTCATGTTCTGATCATGTTGCACAAATCAAGTGCCTCCATGCCATTATATTTTTTAGGGACATTTTTTACCATTCAACACAATGGATAATCATTCAGAGACTACGAACCACAGTGAAGTACCTCTGCTTCCTTCACTCTTGTTCTAGGAGTCTCATCTCCACCCTTTACAATGTTTATGTTACAATGTTATATTGAACTAAAACAGCCACCAGGGTTCCCCATGAGTTTAGATGAGAGTAAGACTATGGAGAGTTGGGTGACACAATGGGAATGTATTACATACACACTGGCCAATAACTAATTTTGTGTCAATGGGCACAATTCATGTTTGGACGCAAATGCAATTGCAATTTCGATTTTCTAGGCTGCCCAGGATGAGAATAGAGGCCCACCGGACTCATCGCAAGCTCAATTGCAATTGCGTACACTAATGCAAGTACAGAGAACATTAAAGCTAAATGTTGCTCTATGGCTACGCAGACTGGCCACAGCAGTAGTGACTCAGATACCATGTATTTGCATATACGATCACGCAGCCATCAGAAGATACACACTACGAAGAAGGCCATGACTCGCCTGCGTTTCTCCCCTTAGACTCCCTGTTAACACCTCCAATCAGCCATTTCCTGTCAATCACTCTGTAACAAAGTACTCAGTGTGAACGAGTTTGCAGCGGCACCCTCGCGAAGGCGCAGTTTCCCGATAATCACTTCATTGCGTGAACATCGGCTACTGCGTAGTGCGTACAAACATGAATTAATCTCAATATGCAAAAGGTTACACCTTAGATCATACACTCTATCTGCCAAATTAAAACATATATTCCCAACAGCATTGGACCTATGTTAGAAGGGGTATACTACTTAATTTATGATGACACTGTTCTAAAACTTATGACATTTGGATAGAAGTTAAATTGCTTATTAGTGATATAAAAGTGCTATCCAACTATCTCTAGGGGCAACCTCCAAATCAACAAATGAAACAAGTGGATCCCAAAAGCAGATTTTTGTTATCAGTAGTTGTAGGCATACTTACAAAATGACCATCAATATATGATCAGTATCCTTAATGTATCCACCATAGCGTTTAACAATTTTTTTTAAATCTGGAGGGCTTACATTGATGTTGTTGTTATGGGTCGCTGCTGCGGCTCATTCCTGTTTGTATTTCTGTCTCTTTCCTAGCAAATAGGATGCTGGCTGCTACGTGCAGCAGCACACCTGTCGGGAATGCCTCATTGACAGCCATTCTGATGACTCCTGTGATTGGTCTGTCTCCCTTTCATTAGGAATTATGGTCAGTTCCGCCCTGCCAGTGATATTCCCTGCCTGCAATTAACTTTTGCCTTGCCAGCTGCTATACTCCAGGTTTATTACATTGTGGCCTCCAGCCTATTGAGTGAGCCCTACTGATAGAGATTTAAGTCCAGATGGCATCTCAAGTACCGGTAAGCACATACAGCTCTAAGTTAACAGTAGCAGCTGTTATTGGCAGAAGAACCTCTCCCCGGCTCTAGGGTTCTCACACTCATAGCACTGGAGTTTCCTATCAGTTGTGTCCACAAAGTGAAATATATATATCTCACCATAATGGGGTCTGTATACATCCTATGCTGACCCTTTCAGTGAGTCCACTTCCTCCCAATATCTTCATCCTATTCCAGCCCTCCACCAACATTTATAGATAAGCTACAGTAATTTATCAGTGTAGTGCCTCCTTCGCTAACATTTAATGAAATGGTGCATAAGTTTATGGTCTGCATTGAATCACAACCTGGCATAGTCTGTTTTGCTTTGTCTATTGCTTAAACTTTCTGACTTCTGCTTTTCTCATACTCATACTGTCGTTGCCTCGATAAAAAATATGTATAAATATATTTACAGCTGCCACTACCGATTGCATAAAACAGTTTGCTATTGTAAGTGGCCTCTCCCCCCATCCAGATGATGTCTGCTACATTTACCCCTTTTTCCTTTGGTGAGAAAGAAAGAACCATTAAATGAATACAGTTAGTCAACTTTAAATTTGTGTGTGTGTCCATGTATTGTGTTATTAGTGGGCCACAGGTACTGAATGGCGTGCCAAAAATATAGGAGGTGTGGCCACGTCCTCTCCAGTAATACAAACATTGTAAATCGCTTACAAAGGTCCTCCCCAATCCAACAGACCCAGGCCCAGGGAATTAGTACCCACTTCCCCCCTCTCAGAGACCCTGGTTACACCTCTACTTGTCTGTCTGGGTTGGGTTTGTGTGACTGGCTGGTCACAATACCGATGCCGGGATCCCGGCTGTTAGATGGCCGGCAGGGGGCATAGGAATGTATACTGAACAAAGGATTATGGGGGTCATTCAGATCTGATCGCTGCTGTGTGTTTTCGCACAGCAGGCGATCAGATCTGAACTGCGCATGCGTATGCACTGCGATGCGCAGGTGCGACGGACGGCTGCAAAGGGGATCGCCGGTCAGCGATGGGATTGTGTGAAGGATCCATTCGCATGGGCGTTCGCAAGGATATTGACAGGAAGAGGGTGTTTGTGGGTGGCAACTGACCGTTTTCAGGGAGTGTCCAGAAAAACACAGGAGGGACAAGGCGTTTGAAGGGATGGTGTCTGACGTGAAATCCAGTCCCGGTCAGCCTGATGTGATCGCAGCGGCTGAGAAAGTCCTGGGCTGCGCAGAGACTGCACAAAATCAGTTTGAGCAGCTCTGCTACACATACGTTCGCACACTTGCACAGCGAAAATACACTCCCCCTGTAGGCGGTGATTACCTGATCGCAGGGCTGTAAAAAATGCTGCATAGTGATCAGATCTAAATGACCCTCTATATACATGTAAATAACACACACATTCAGGTTTCTTGCTCTTACCTGGATTTCTTGTCATAGCTGAAGCAAGTGTGTACATTAGAATAATATACAAGGATTGCAATATTATTTTACTGACTTACCTTTGACCATGATTGATATTGAATATTCACTCCCCAAATCCCCAGGTAGTAGAACAGCCTAGCTCTCATGAAACAACTTGTTAAATGAGCTTTACTTGCGAAACCTAAACAGGGCAATTTTCTATTTCATCTTTGCAATTAAAGCACTGGCAGGCAGGGCCGGATTAAGCCTTGGGGGTGCCCGGGGCACGTAAGACAGGGGGGCCCCGATATATTAAATTGTGCATACCTTCCAACATGTCCGATTCCAGGAGGGACGAAATGCTCTCTACCTGGACTTCTCTCTTAATATATGATTGTCGTCAACTGTGTTGAATTATTTAATTGATAAGAAAGGTACTTCAACACAGGTGATTGCAATCATAAATTAAGAAGGAAGTCCAGGTAGAGAGCATTTTGTCCCTACTGGAATGGGTCATGGTGGGAGGTATAGATTGTGTACATTAAATTTAAACCATTGGTGTATATTAGTTTTAACTAATAGTTTAATAATGCCTAAGTAGTGTTTATAGCTCTACCTTATTGTAAGACAACTATTTTATAAACTTTTCTTGTAGTGGAACAAAGACAACTTAACCTTAAAATACACAACAAAAATGAAATAATTTATCTTGTTACATGCAAGAATCTGTACTACTACAGATACAATGGGACAGGACTCAGGAGGACTCTGTGTGTGTCTCAATCTCTAGACCCAAATGGTTTAGTTGCATAACAGTTTACACTAGACTCAGACACCCAGATGGGGAGGAGGAGAAGCTGGAATCCCTGTATCAATTACAGCTCTCTCCACCCTCCTATCTCTCCTCTGGTCAGAAAGCTCTGTCGGTAGCTCATGAAACATGATATTCCTGTGTCTCTACCTGCACTGCATACTGTCCTGCTTGCAATCTGGCTTATGGTTCTGCTGCTGCTTAAGAGATAAAGCTAGTGATGTCAGTGTGCTCTGGCCGGGGGGCCCCCTGACAAAGGGGGGCCCGGGGTACAGTATGCCCTGCAATCCCCCCTTAATCTGGCTATGCTGGCCGGTGACTCCTGACTCTGTAAGTCATACCTTTCAAATGTCCCAATTGTGGCGGGAGAGTCCTGTTTTTTGGACACTGTACTGATATCCCACCCGTGAGCTGCAGTGTCCCACAGTGGGAGGGGGGAGTTGGGAGGCCTCCTTCTCACTGCATGTGCACGATGTCCATTCCATAGAAAGAGGGTCTGGGGACACAGCCAGCAGCTCCCAGAGGGCTGGGCATGCCCCCACATGGATGAAAACGTACTCATACCTCCCAACTTCTTGAAAATTGAAATCGAGACCAAAAAGGGGGCGTGGCCTCATGTCAGGAGGCATAGCTTTGCGGAAAACGCAGAGAACGTTAGCCATGTCCAATGACACGTGGTTACAACCCCTTTTTGATCCAGATTTAAATTTGCAAGAAGTTGGGATGTATGAGAAAGTAACATGCATGAAACAATAAAGGGGTAGATTTATCAAATCTTTGAGAAAGATTAAATGAAGAGTGATAAATTAGCAACCAACCAGCTCATAACTGTCTTTTTTTTTAAATCAGTCTGCAAAATGACAGTTAGAAGCTGACTGGTTGGTACTTAGGCTCTCCCTCCACTTTATCTCTCTCCCAGCTTTGAGAAATCTTCCCCAAAGTACCATCAGCAGCTGTGTCGTAACAAAACATGGGAAACTTTACTCAGTGGCGTCACAAGGCGGGTGCGGGGTGTGTGGTCCGCACCTGGGTGTGACACCTGGAGGGGGGTGACACCAAAATGTCGGCTCCTCCGCCATGACAGGAGCCAGGTGCTGCAGTGTGGATGTCTCCTACAGCACCCGGCTCCTGTCATAGAAAAGGAGCTGACAGCGCCAGGGGACTGTCTCCGGGGGCAGCCCAGCATCTCCGGAGATGCTGGACACACCCTTAGAGTGACGATTTTTGGGATCCTCGTGAGGCCACGCCCCCTACATAATGACACACCCCCTTTTTGCAGTGAGTGCCGGGAGATCAGGGGTGCACACCGGGTGTTGCTCTTGAAACAACTTTTGTTTCAGCTCAACATTTTTATAGTTGGGCAGGCTTAGGGAAGAATGCACAGTCTATCATTTTTATAAGGAGGCAATGGTCCCCTTTATCAAACAAAGTTCTGGCCCTTTTTTTAAATGTGTCATACGTTGCAACAGTATAATGAAAATATTGTACCAATCAATTGCCTAGTATTGAAAGAGTGCATTTTAATGTTTTCTCTTCATATATGCTTTGTTAATGAAGATAATAAAGGCCAATTAGGGAAAAGCGTAAAGTGCAGTGTAAATGCTGTGATGTGACGTCACGTCTATGTTGGAAAAATGCAATTGTTTTTATGGCAAGTACATTTATGAGCCAAATCGAAAGCATCTGTTTATATGGAAAGATATATTTGGATATTATCCAATTATATAATGATATAGGGGCCTAATTATTATTCATCTACATTCATCTGCATCTGTCACAGCTAATCACTTCCCCATTGAAAAGTCTTTCAACGAAAAACTTCACTTCCCCCAACTACTGGACAGGGATCCAGAGATTCCACTCTGGGGATACTGTAGCCAATAGGATACAATGATTATCACCATCTGATGATGCGTAATCTAACAAAGCAAAGCTAAGATTTTCACAGCTTGATAAATTGGACCGAACTGCAGTTCCTATTATGAAAAATGGAGACAACGATTTGCAGAGATATTTTGACTGTGCATGTAGGCTTTGTTAAACAGGCTAGTACAGTAACTTGAATTATGTGGAAACTAACGTTTCTGTATGATTCTCAGGGGACTGTAGGTTAATAAATAGGCCCCTTTATATATTTGTATGTGAAGACTCTGCTTTATTAATGTACAAATATGATTGGCAAGTTTGGATTTAAAATTTGGGACATTCTAATTATTCTTCTGATGAAAGTGTCAGATACCACTGAAACGTGTCACAAAGTCAGTAATTTATCTTGAAAGCGTTAATACTGTAGTGATTAGGTATCCATGGAGAACAAATTTACTGGGGACATTTCTTAAATGCTGATAATAAAGGAGACAACTCTTTCATATCAATTTGCCCTATCTACTAGCTTTGAGATTGCAATTTCTATTCCACTTTACTAAGTTTCTATCTGGAGGGAAGTTTGATAACCTGTGGAGATAGAATCCTCTCCTACATCTTTGAAACATTACATTTCCAGGATTTATGTTTACGTGAAACGAACCAGAGGGATATTCTTGGTTCTGTATATGTTTATACCAGTACGAGATCTGCTGAAATTATTCTGTCCTTTGATCTTTGAAAATACTCTGACCTTAAAATCTGTTTATTTTTCATCTATCACTCAGTAACTGTACCATATATCCTGTTTATTTGCTGCAAAAAAATCATGTCATTGCTGGGAATTAGTTATCTGTTTTAATACGTTTGTTTTCAGTTAAAGGGTGATTTAATTTTTTCAAAGAGCCTGCCACATATTTATTCTCAATCTAGACCAGAGTGCAGCTATATTGCCGATTATCATTTAGGGCCAGATGTACTAAACTGGTCATTCCGAGTTGTTCGCTAGCTGCATTCGTTCGCTGTGCAGAGATGAGGCAAAAAAAACGGCACTTCTGCGCATGCGTATGCGGCGCAATGCGCACGCGTGGCGTACTATAACAACGAATGATAGCAGTTTTACACAGGGTCTAGCGATGCTTTTCAGTCGCACATGCAGCCGCAGAGTGATTGACAGGAAGAGGGCATTTCTGGGTGTCAACTGACCGTTTTCAGGGAGTGTTCGGAAAAACACAGGCGTGCCAGAAAAAACGCAGGCGTGGCTGGGTGAACGCAGGGCGTATTTGTGACGTCAAATCAGGAACTGAATGGTCTGAAGTGATCGCAAGCGCTGAGTAGGTTTGAAGCTACTCTGAAACTGCACAAAATTATTTTGTAGCCGCTCTGCGATCCCTTCGTTCGTACTTCTGCTAAGCTAAAATACACTCCCAGTGGGCGGCGGCATAGCGTTTGCACGGCTGCTAAAAACTGCTAGCGAGCGAACAACTCGGAATGACCACCTTAGTCTTGAAAGGTGATACATTTCATAATGATAAAATACCAGCCAACCAGCTCCTGCCATTTTTCAAACCCAGCCTGTAACATGGCAGCTAGGAAGCTGATTGGCTGGTACTTTATCACTGTGAAATGTGTCACTTTTCAAGGCTTAGTACATCAACCCCTTATTCAGATCACAAAATCTCTTTTATCAGCTAATCATTCTAACTATAACACTATTTGTATTAGTGCCTTAGGTTACTGATTTGTGGCAGCTATTCGGATGCCCAATTTCTGACTGCACTTTTATTGATGTAACAAAAACATTGAAGCGCCTAAAGTGAATCTTGTAATAGAGACATGTAATAGACGTCCCCTCGCTATCATAATTCATTAAGCGTACAGTATAAATGATTTTACCGCCTACAGAATTTCAGGTGTCATGTGAAAAAAAATGTAAATAATTCCAAAGTGATTATAGGCTGGTATTTGTATTCATTCCTCCATATGAATTGCTAGTCTATCCCCTAATGCAGGGATTCCCAAACCCTGCCATTACAGTCCAGGTGGTCTATGTACTAAGCCTTGGAGAAAGATAAAGTGGACAGAGATAAATTACCAACCAATCAGCCTCTGTTATTTTCTAAAACAGCCTGCAACATGGCAGTTACAGTAGGAGCTGATTGGCTGGCACTTTATCTCCACCCTCTTTATCGCTCTCCAAGGCTCAGTACATAAACCCCCACATCTTAAGGATATGCTTGAGCACAGATGATTTAATTAGTACCTCAGTCAATTTGATTTAACCATCTGTACTTAAGCATGGATATCCTTAAAACCTGGACTGTAATGGCGGAGTTTGGGAAACTGTGCTTAACATATACTGTAGTCTGGAAATTCATATGGAGGAAAGCTCTTCTGCTCCATGGGAGGTATCTGTACTTCTGAGCTCACCTTAGGACACCTGCACTATGGCTTGACAGGTGTACTGCCTCAAGTCCCCATCTGGTTAGCATTATTTCCTCACAGACCTGAGGTCATGACATTGGCATTCTATAATGCGTATTAAGTGTGTGTCCAGGGGGGCCCAAACCGCACACACTGCACTCATGTTGTATTACTTACCTTTCTGGAGTCCCCAGTGGTGCAAGTTTAAATGTTTTCTTAGTGGTACTGATAGTAAAACGGGCGGGGTCACGTGTCATGAGGTGGCGTGGTCACACAAAACTAGGGGAGTGGCTAGGTGACAATAGGGGCATGGTCACATTATGCCACACACCGTAATGCCCCTTACACATTATGCAAAACACCATAATGCTTATTACACATTATGCTACACACCGTAATGCCCATTACACATTATGCCACACACCGTAATGCCCATTACACACTATGCCAGACACAGTTATGCCACTGACACCATTTTATGTCCCACACACAAAAATGCCCCTTATAAATTATGACACAGTGGTGGGCTGGTGGTACCACCACCATATTTTTTAATGGTACTCTGTACCACCCCGTACCACCCTACTTTCAGCACCGGGAGTCCCACTTTGGAGCTGCAGCCATGGTTAAAAAAAAAACCACAGGTAAAATGGCCGCTGTGCATGCACAGCAGGAATTTAGTCTCCAGAACATGGCGGTCACCATGTTTACAGGGACCTGTGCATGCACAATAGACTCTGGCATGATACCAGAGTCTACTACACTGTGAAGATAAGGGGGCCCACCCAAAGTCTGCACATGGGACCCATCCTCTGTTAAAATGCCCCTGGGTCATGAGTTTAATTCCCAGTCATGACCTATCTATGTGGAGTTTGTGTTGGTTCCTCTGGGTGTTATGGATTACTCCCACACTCCAAAAGCATACTGGTAGTTTAATTGGCTGCTGACAATTCAATTAACCCAAGAGTGTATTTGTGTCCATATAATAGGGGATATAGGGGGTGATTCAGACCTGATCGCTGGGCTGCTAAAATTGTTGTGCTGCATTCAGATAGTCGCTGCCCAAGATATTAGCCGTGCGTGAGTGCGATCGCATGTGTACGCCGAGCTGCTAAAAATCCCTCAGACAGCTGCAAATCCGTTCGCACCTCACTCACCATTGAATGATTTTTCCCAGTGTGTGTAGTCTGTGCGCAGCCCAGGACTTACTCCTACAGTGCGATGAGAACAGGATGATCGGGGCCGGAGCTGACGTCACACACCCTCCCTGAAAATGCTAAGGAATGCCTGCTCGTTCCCTGACACTCCCAGAAAACGGTCAGTTACCACCCACAAACGGCCTCCTCCTGTCAATCAGCATGCAAATGGCTGTGCGATTGCATTTTTCGCACCAGCCTGTCGCTGACCGGCGATGCCTGTTTTTGTTTGCCACCGCGCGTGTGCATTGTGGTGCATACGCATGCGCAGTCTATTGCTGATCGCCTGCTGTGCAAAAATGCACAGCAGTGATCAGATCTGAATCACCCCCATAGATTGTAAGATCCACTGGGGCAGGGACTGTTGTAAATAACTGACATTTCTCTGACGTCCTAGTGGATGCTGGGAACTCCGTAAGGACCATGGGGAATAGACGGGCTCCGCAGGAGACTGGGCACTCCAAAAGAAAGATTAGGTACTATCTGGTGTGCACTGGCTCCCTCTATGCCCCTCCTCCAGACCTCAGTTAGAATCTGTGCCCGGCCAGAGCTGGATGCACTTAGTGGGCTCTCCTGAGCTTGCTAGAAAAGAAAGTATTTGTTAGGTTTTTTATTTTCAGTGAGATCTGCTGGCAAAAGACTCACTGCTACGTGGGACTGAGGGGAGAGAAGCAAACCTACCTGCTTGCAGCTAGCTTGTGCTTCTTAGGCTACTGGACACCATTAGCTCCAGAGGGTTCGAACACAGGGCCTGACCTCGATCGTCCGTTCCCGGAGCCGCGCCGCCGTCCCCCTTGCATAGCCAGAAGACAGAAGAAACAACGAAAACGGTGGCTGAAGACTCCTGTCTTCATTAAGGTAGCGCACAGCACTGCAGCTGTGCGCCATTGCTCCCACAGCACACCACACACTCCGGTCACTGTAGGGTGCAGGGCGCTGGGGGGGGGGGGGCGCCCTGGGCAGCAATTATAAAACCTTTTGGCACAAATTATACACATAATACAGTATGTCACTGTATATGTGTGCAAACCCCCGCCATTAAGTCTCACAAAACGCGGGACAGAAGCCCGCCGCTGAGGGGGCGGGGCCTTCTTCCTCAGCACACCAGCGCCATTTTCCCTTCACAGTTCCGCTGGAAGCAGCTCCCCAGGCTCTCCCCTGCAGTATCTGGATACAAGAAGGGTAAAAAAGAGAGGGGGGGGGGGGGGGGGCGGCACTTAAATTTAGGCGCAAATAAGATAAGTAAGCAGCTATTGGGAAAAATCACTTATTATAGTGTACATCCCTGTGTTATATAGCGCTGTGGTGTGTGCTGGCATACTCTCTCTCTGTCTCCCCAAAGGACTTTGTGGGGTCCTGTCCTCAGTCAGATCATTCCCTGTGTGTGTGCGGTGTGTCGGTACGGCTGTGTCGACATGTTTGATGAGGAGGCTTACGTGGAGGCGGAGCAGAGGCAGATAAGTGTGGTGTTGCCCCCGACGGGGCCGACACCTGATTGGATGGATATGTGGAAGGTCTTAACCGACAGTGTCAACTCCTTACATAAAAGGTTCGATGACGCAGCAGCCTTGGGACAGCCGGGGTCTCAGCCCGCGCCTGCCCAGGCGACTCAGAAGCCGTCAGGGGCTCATAAACGCCCGCTAGCTCTGATGGTAGACACAGATGTCGACACGGAGTCTGACTCCAGTGTAGTTGAGGATGAGACAAATGTACAGTCTACAAAAGCCATCCGATGCATGATTACTGCAATGAAAGATGTATTGCACATTTCTGATATTAACCCGGTTACCACCAAGAGGGGTATTATGTTTGGGGAGAAAAAGCAGCCAGTGACTTTTCCCCCATCTGATGAATTAAATGAGTTGTGTGAAGAAGCGTGGAGTTCCCCTGATAAGAAACTAGTAATTTCTAAGAGGTTACTGATGGCGTACCCTTTCCCGCCAACGGATAGGTTACGTTGGGAAACATCCCCTAGGGTGGACAAGGCGCTAACACGCTTATCTAAAAGGGTGGCACTGCCGTCTCAGGATACGGCCGCCCTAAAGGATCCTGCGGATAGAAAGCAGGAAGCTATCCTGAAGTCTGTGTATACACACTCTGGTACTCTACTGAGACCTGCTATTGCTTCAGCCTGGATGTGTAGTGCTGCAGCAGCATGGACTGATACCTTGTCAGACAACATTGATTCCCTCGACAGGGATACTATTTTGCTAACCATCGAACATATAAAAGACGTCGTCTTATATATGCGGGATGCACAGAGGGACATTTGCCTGCTGGCATCTAGAATTAATGCAATGTCCGTTTCTGCCAGGAGAGCATTATGGACTCGGCAGTGGACAGGTGATGCTGATTCTAAAAAACACATGGAGGTTTTGCCTTATAAGGGTGAGGAATTGTTTGGGGACGGTCTCTCGGACCTCGTATCCACAGCAACTGCTGGGAAGTGGACTTTTTTACCTCAGGTTCCCTCACAGCCTAAGAAAGCACCGTATTATCAAATGCAGTCCTTTCGGCCTCAGAAAGGCAAGCGGGTCAGAGGAGCATCCTTTCTGGCCAGAGGCAAGGGTAGAGGAAAGAAGCTGCACCAGGCAGCCAGTTCCCAGGAACAAAAATCCTCCCCTGCTTCCACTAAGTCCACCGCATGACGTTGGGGCTCCACAGGCGGAGCCAGGTGCGGTGGTGGCGCGTCTCCGAAACTTCAGCAACCAGTGGGTTCGCTCACAAGTGGATCTCTGGGCTGCACAAATTGTATCTCAGGGATACAAGCTGGAGTTCGAGGCAACTCCCCCTCGCCGTTACCTCAAATCAGCCTTGCCAGCTGCTCCCAGGGAAAGGGAGGTAGTACTGGCGGCAATTCACAAGCTGTACCTCCAGCAGGTGATAATCAAGGTCCCCCTCCTTCAACAGGGCAGGGGTTACTATTCCACAATGTTTGTGGTACCGAAACCGGACGGTTCGGTGAGACCCATCCTGAATTTAAAATCCTTGAACACTTATATAAAGAAGTTCAAGTTCAAAATGGAATCGCTCAGGGCGGTTATTGCAAGCCTGGAAGAGGGGGATTTTATGGTGTCGCTGGACAACAAGGATGCTTACTTGCATGTCCCCATTTACCCACCTCACCAGGAATACCTCAGGTTTGTGGTACAAGACTGTCATTACCAATTCCAGACGTTGCTGTTTGGTCTCTCCACGGCACCGAGAATATTTACCAAGATAATGGCCGAAATGATGATACTCCTTCGGAAGAAGGGAGTTATAATTATCCCGTACTTGGACGATCTCCTCATAAAGGCGAGGTCCAGAGAGCAGTTGTTGGTCAGCGTAGCACTCTCTCAGGAAGTGTTGCAACAGCACGGCTGGATTCTGAATATCCCAAAGTCGCAGCTGATTCCTGCGACGCGTCTGCTTTTCCTGGGCATGATTCTGGACACAGAACAGAAGAAGGTTTTTCTCCCGGTGGAGAAGGCCCAGGAATTGTCATCTCTGGTCAGGGACCTCCTGAAACCAAAACAGGTATCGGTGTATCACTGCATGCGAGTCCTGGGAAAGATGGTGGCTTCTTACGAAGCAATTCCCTTCGGCAGGTTCCATGCAAGGATCTTTCAGTGGGATCTGTTGGACAAATGGTCCGGATCGCATCTTCAGATGCATCGGTTGATCACCCTGTCCCCAAGGGCCAGGGTGTCTCTGCTGTGGAGGCTGCAGAGTGCTCATCTTCTCGAGGGCCGCAGGTTCGGCATACAGGACTGGGTCCTGGTGACCACGGATGCAAGCCTCCGAGGATGGGGGGCAGTCACTCAGGGAAGAAACTTTCAAGGACAGTGGTCAAGTCTGGAGACTTCACTACACATAAATATACTGGAACTAAGGGCCATTTACAACGCCCTGAGTCAAGCAGAGCCCCTGCTTCAAAACCAACCTGTACTGATTCAGTCAGACAACATCATGGCGGTCGCCCATGTAAACCGCCAGGGCGGCACGAGAAGCAGGATGGCAATGGCAGAAGCCACAAGGATTCTTCGATGGGCGGAGAATCACGTGCTAGCACTGTCAGCAGTGTTCATTCCGGGAGTGGACAACTGGGAAGCAGACTTCCTCAGCAGGCACGACCTCCACCCGGGAGAGTGGGGACTTCATCAAGAAGTCTTCACACAGATTGTAAATCACTGGGAACTGCCACAGGTGGACATGATGGCGTCCCGCCTCAACACAAAGCTAAAAAAATATTGCGCCAGGTCAAGGGACCTCAGGCGATAGCTGTGGATGCACTAGTGACACCGTGGGTGTACCAGTCGGTTTATGTGTTCCCTCCTCTTCCTCTCATACCCAAGGTACTGAGGATAGTAAGAAAGAGAAGAGTAAGAACTATACTCATCGTTCCGGATTGGCCAAGAAGAACTTGGTACCCAGAACTACAAGAAATGATCTCAGATGACCCATGGCCTCTGCCTCTCAGACAGGACCTGTTACAACAGGGGCCCTGTCTGTTCCAAGACTTACCGCGGCTGCGTTTGACGGCATGGCGGTTGAACGCCGGATACTAGTGGAAAAGGGCATTCCAGATGAAGTTATTCCTACGCTGATAAAGGCTAGGAAAGACGTGACAGCAAAACATTATCACCGAATATGGCGAAAATATGTTGCTTGGTGAGAGGCCAGGAAGGCCCCTACAGAGGAATTCCAGCTGGGTCGATTCCTGCACTTCCTACAGTCAGGAGTGTCTATGGGCCTAAAATTAGGATCCATAAAGGTCCAGATTTCGTCCCTATCTATTTTCTTTCAAAAAGAACTGGCTTCACTCCCTGAAGTTCAGACGTTTGTTAAGGGAGTGCTGCATATTCAGCCCCCTTTTGTGCCTCCAGTGGCACCTTGGGATCTTAACGTTGTGTTGGATTTCCTGAAATCACACTGGTTTGAGCCACTTAAGACCGTGGAGCTAAAGTATCTCACGTGGAAGGTGGTCATGCTGTTGGCCTTAGCTTCGGCTAGGCGTGTGTCAGAATTGCGGCTTTGTCATGTAAAAGCCCTTATCTGATTGTCCATATGGATAGGGCGGAATTGAGGACTCATCCCCAATTTCTCCCAAAGGTTGTTTCAGCGTTTCATTTGAACCAGCCTATTGTGGTGCCTGCGGCTACTCGTGACTTGGAGGACTCCAAGTTGCTGGACGTAGTCCGGGCCCTAAAAATCTATGTTTCCAGGACTGCTGGGGTCAGAAAGACTGACTCGCTATTTATCCTGCATGCGCCCAACAAGTTGGGTGCGCATGCTTCAAAGCAGACTATTGCTCGCTGGATCTGTAGCACGATTCAACTTGCACATTCTGCGGCTGGACTGCCGCATCCAAAATCTGTAAAAGCCCATTCCACGAGGAAGGTGGGCTCTTCTTGGGCGGCTGCCCGAGGGGTCTCGGCTTTACAACTTTGCCGAGCAGCTACTTGGTCGGGGTCAAACACATTTGCTAAATTCTACAAGTTTGATACCCTGGCTGAGGAGGACCTAGAGTTCGCTCATTCGGTGCTGCAGAGTCATCCGCACTCTCCCGCCCGTTTGGGAGCTTTGGTATAATCCCCATGGTCCTTACGGAGTTCCCAGCATCCACTAGGACGTCAGAGAAAATAAGAATTTACTCACCGGTAACTCTATTTCTCGTAGTCCGTAGTGGATGCTGGGCGCCCGTCCCAAGTGCGGACTCTCTGCAATACATGTATATAGTTATTGCTTCACTAAAGGGTTATTGTTATGAGCCATCCGTGAACGGAGGCTCAGTTGTTGTTCATACTGTTAACTGGGTATGGTTATCACAAGTTGTACAGTGTGATTGGTGTGGCTGGTATGAATCTTACCCTGGATTCCAAATCCTTTCCTTGTTGTGTCTGCTCTTCCGGGCACAGTTTCCCTAACTGAGGTCTGGAGGAGGGGCATAGAGGGAGGAGCCAGTGCACACCAGATAGTACCTAATCTTTCTTTTGGAGTGCCCAGTCTCCTGCGGAGCCCGTCTATTCCCCATGGTCCTTACGGAGTTCCCAGCATCCACTACGGACTACGAGAAATAGAATTACCGGTGAGTAAATTCTTATTATTCTCTGTAAAGCACTGCATAAAATGTGCGGGTTGGGTTCAGTGACGATGCCGGTGGTCAGGATACCGACACCAGCAACCCAACTGCCAAAATCCTGTGCCCGCAAGTAAACTAACCCTTCCTTCCTTCCTCAGCCTAACCCTGACACTTCTTTCTTGCATCCTAAACCTAACCCTAATTCCCCCCACAGCCTAACCCTATCCCTCCCCTACAGTCTAACTACAACCCTCCCCGGCATACTTATGTCCTGGGTTCCGGTGGCGGCATGCTGACATCTGTCAGGATTGTGATGCCGGTCTTATAACCACTGGGATCCCAACTACATGTGTGCTACATGCAGTAGCGGATCTTGCCACGGGCAAGCAGGACTTTTGCCTGGTGCGCCGCCTTCCGGAGGGCGCCGCACCATGGCAAAAGCCGCTACTGTGCTACTGTGCTACGCGTCTAGTTTCCCTTCGTGGAGAGGACCTTTACTGTGCGGTGCGCGATGACGTCATCGCGCACCGCACAGCATTGTGGGACTGACACAGACGCTAGGGGTCATAATTGACCTCTAGTGTCTGTCTATGCTGTGCTATGGGAGAGACGTCATGACGTCTCTCCCATAGATCCGAAGAGGGGAGTGACGTCGGCGGAGGTCTGCTGCGGTCGGGAATCAGGAGCAGGGATTATAAGTATTATAAAAAAAAATTTCAATCTTTCAGCTGCGCTACAGGGGGCACAAATGGGGGCGTAACTGACCACGCCCCGTATGAAGCCACACCCCTATTTTTTGCCCAGGGCGCCACAAAGGCTTGAACCGGCCCTGGCTACATGTGTGCTACATAAATGTTAGTAAATACATTTTCAGGAACAGTTTCAACTATTAGTGCACTAGACAAAACAGAAAAGCTCTGCGCTTTTGCACTTGTTTAAATTACCTTTATGTTTTTTTTACCCTAATTGTGCACTATTTTAGAAAGCAGCATGTCATCTGCGGCAGATATTCATTGGGCACAGTCACATAGAGATAAGCTTAGTAAAAGCAAAGTGTGTTTTTGTGCACAGATAAACAGTATTACTGCGGCAGTTGTAGATATTTCCTAGTGGCTTGTAATCATATCCATTGAATGTCCCCCGGCCTTCAGAGTACAGTACATTCGGAATGGTAAGGGTATTTTACATAGATAAGCTTCCTAGTGCAAATCTGAGGTTAATTAACTGTCTTTTACTAGAAAACTAGGATAGTCTCTGTATTATTAGACCTTGACATTTCATGCTGCCAGCGTCAGTGCCTCCTATCCTGTGGTCTGAAGGAGTCGCCTAGCAACAGATGCTTGAAATATCACTGCAGTGTATACTTTAATCCTCCATCCTTCAAGATTTTAAAACCAAAATGATTATTATGTGCAAGGAACTGAGTGATACAAAAGGTTCCATTTAAAGTGGAAAAGAAAAACAAAAATGTTGTGTTTTTTTGCGAGTAATTGTGTTCTAGACTAGTCAAGACAAAGGGGGACTTCTGCAGAGATCTCTGTTTAATGTGCTCTAATAACTATGACATATGAATGACAATTGCGTGGGTGCCACAAGGATTTCAGCTGCAGAAGTTGGTAGCTTTGAGTTAACATGGTTCAATGAATAATGCACATGTATTTTTATTACTAAATATAAAGCAATATTCATTGTAAATATACCTTTTTTTTACAGTAAACACATAGTAAGGGCCTAATTCACTTACAATTGCAAACCTGTTTGCAGCATCTTTGTTGTTCTCCTGCGATGGCAGGCTGAGTCAGCCGGAGATTATTCAAGCTTGCTGTTGCAGGTGTCCTTGCAGGGCCAAGCAAACTGTGTCCATGATGCAATCCACACGAAAATGGGGGCAACACATCCCTGTTTCCATCAACGCAGGCCACCCCTGCCCCCATTCCTTTTTCTGAATGTCCCTGCCTGTCAATCAGGCACAGGCATTCGCATACCTGCGATCGCATCGCTTGACTCGTGCTCCACATGCGCAGTTTCCCCACCATCGGGAAACTGCACAGAGGATCGTGATTGAGATCCTTAGTGAATCACTCCCAAAGTTTGCAAATATATATTTTTCTTGCTTTGTAAACACTAGAGATGAGCGGGTTCGGTTTCTTTGAATCCGAACCCGCACGAACTTCACTTTTTTTTCCACGGGTCCGAGCGACTCGGATCTTCCCGCCTTGCTCGGTTAACCCGAGCGCGCCCGAACGTCATCATGACGCTGTCGGATTCTCGCGAGACTCGGATTCTATATAAGGAGCCGCGCGTCGCCGCCATTTTCACTCGTGCATTGAGATTGATAGGGAGAGGACGTGTCTGGCGTCCTCTCCATTAGAATAGAGATAGATAGATTAGATAGAGAGAGATTGTGCAGAGTCGCAGACAGAGTTAGTTTACCACAGTCAGTGACCAGTGCAGTTGCTAGTTAACTTTTATTTAATATAATATATCCGTTCACTTCTCTCTGCTATATCCGTTCTCTGCCTGAAAAAAAAAACGATACACAGCACAGTCAGTCACACAGTGTGACTCAGTCTGTGTGCACTCAGCTCAGCCCAGTGTGCTGCACAGTCATCAATGTATAAATTAAAAGCTTATAATTAATTGTGGGGGAGACTGGGGAGCACTGCAGGTTGTTAGCAGGAGCCAGGAGTACAATTATATTAATTAACAGTGCACACTTTTGCTGCAGGAGTGGTGACCAGTGCCTGACCACCAGTATAGTATTGTTGTATACTACTAATATCTCTTTAAATATCAACCAGTCTATATTAGCAGCAGACACAGTACAGTGCGGTAGTTCACGGCTGTGGCTACCTCTGTGTCGGCACACGGCAGGCAGTCCGTCCGACCAGAATTGTATTATTTATTATTATATACCTACCACCTAACCGTGGTTTTTTTTTCATTCTTTATACCGTCATAGTGTCATCCTAATTGTTACGAGTATACTACTATCTCTTTATCAACCAGTGTACAGTGCGGTAGTTCACGGCTGTGGCTACCTCTGTGTCGGCACACGGCAGGCAGTCCGTCCGACCAGAATTGTATTATTTATTATTATATACCTACCACCTAACCGTGGTTTTTTTTTCATTCTTTATACCGTCATAGTGTCATCCTAATTGTTACGAGTATACTACTATCTCTTTATCAACCAGTGTACAGTGCGGTAGTTCACGGCTGTGGCTACCTCTGTGTCGGCACACGGCAGGCAGTCCGTCCGACCAGAATTGTATTATTTATTATTATATACCTACCACCTAACCGTGGTTTTTTTTTCATTCTTTATACCGTCATAGTGTCATCCTAATTGTTACGAGTATACTACTATCTCTTTATCAACCAGTGTACAGTGCGGTAGTTCACGGCTGTGGCTACCTCTGTGTCGGCACACGGCAGGCAGTCCGTCCGACCAGAATTGTATTATTTATTATTATATACCTACCACCTAACCGTGGTTTTTTTTTCATTCTTTATACCGTCATAGTGTCATCCTAATTGTTACGAGTATACTACTATCTCTTTATCAACCAGTGTACAGTGCGGTAGTTCACGGCTGTGGCTACCTCTGTGTCGGCACACGGCAGGCAGTCCGTCCGACCAGAATTGTATTATTTATTATTATATACCTACCACCTAACCGTGGTTTTTTTTTCATTCTTTATACCGTCATAGTGTCATCCTAATTGTTACGAGTATACTACTATCTCTTTATCAACCAGTGTACAGTGCGGTAGTTCACGGCTGTGGCTACCTCTGTGTCGGCACACGGCAGGCAGTCCGTCCGACCAGAATTGTATTATTTATTATTATATACCTACCACCTAACCGTGGTTTTTTTTTCATTCTTTATACCGTCATAGTGTCATCCTAATTGTTACGAGTATACTACTATCTCTTTATCAACCAGTGTACAGTGCGGTAGTTCACGGCTGTGGCTACCTCTGTGTCGGCACACGGCAGGCAGTCCGTCCGACCAGAATTGTATTATTTATTATTATATACCTACCACCTAACCGTGGTTTTTTTTTCATTCTTTATACCGTCATAGTGTCATCCTATTTGTTACGAGTATACTACTATCTCTTTATCAACCAGTGTACAGTGCGGTAGTTCACGGCTGTGGCTACCTCTGTGTCGGCACACGGCAGGCAGTCCGTCCGACCAGAATTGTATTATTTATTATTATATACCTACCACCTAACCGTGGTTTTTTTTTCATTCTTTATACCGTCATAGTGTCATCCTAATTGTTACGAGTATACTACTATCTCTTTATCAACCAGTGTACAGTGCGGTAGTTCACGGCTGTGGCTACCTCTGTGTCGGCACACGGCAGGCAGTCCGTCCGACCAGAATTGTATTATTTATTATTATATACCTACCACCTAACCGTGGTTTTTTTTTCATTCTTTATACCGTCATAGTGTCATCCTAATTGTTACGAGTATACTACTATCTCTTTATCAACCAGTGTACAGTGCGGTAGTTCACGGCTGTGGCTACCTCTGTGTCGGCACACGGCAGGCAGTCCGTCCGACCAGAATTGTATTATTTATTATTATATACCTACCACCTAACCGTGGTTTTTTTTTCATTCTTTATACCGTCATAGTGTCATCCTAATTGTTACGAGTATACTACTATCTCTTTATCAACCAGTGTACAGTGCGGTAGTTCACGGCTGTGGCTACCTCTGTGTCGGCACACGGCAGGCAGTCCGTCCGACCAGAATTGTATTATTTATTATTATATACCTACCACCTAACCGTGGTTTTTTTTTCATTCTTTATACCGTCATAGTGTCATCCTAATTGTTACGAGTATACTACTATCTCTTTATCAACCAGTGTACAGTGCGGTAGTTCACGGCTGTGGCTACCTCTGTGTCGGCACACGGCAGGCAGTCCGTCCGACCAGAATTGTATTATTTATTATTATATACCTACCACCTAACCGTGGTTTTTTTTTCATTCTTTATACCGTCATAGTGTCATCCTAATTGTTACGAGTATACTACTATCTCTTTATCAACCAGTGTACAGTGCGGTAGTTCACGGCTGTGGCTACCTCTGTGTCGGCACACGGCAGGCAGTCCGTCCGACCAGAATTGTATTATTTATTATTATATACCTACCACCTAACCGTGGTTTTTTTTTCATTCTTTATACCGTCATAGTGTCATCCTAATTGTTACGAGTATACTACTATCTCTTTATCAACCAGTGTACAGTGCGGTAGTTCACGGCTGTGGCTACCTCTGTGTCGGCACACGGCAGGCAGTCCGTCCGACCAGAATTGTATTATTTATTATTATATACCTACCACCTAACCGTGGTTTTTTTTTCATTCTTTATACCGTCATAGTGTCATCCTAATTGTTACGAGTATACTACTATCTCTTTATCAACCAGTGTACAGTGCGGTAGTTCACGGCTGTGGCTACCTCTGTGTCGGCACACGGCAGGCAGTCCGTCCGACCAGAATTGTATTATTTATTATTATATACCTACCACCTAACCGTGGTTTTTTTTTCATTCTTTATACCGTCATAGTGTCATCCTAATTGTTACGAGTATACTACTATCTCTTTATCAACCAGTGTACAGTGCGGTAGTTCACGGCTGTGGCTACCTCTGTGTCGGCACACGGCAGGCAGTCCGTCCGACCAGAATTGTATTATTTATTATTATATACCTACCACCTAACCGTGGTTTTTTTTTCATTCTTTATACCGTCATAGTGTCATCCTAATTGTTACGAGTATACTACTATCTCTTTATCAACCAGTGTACAGTGCGGTAGTTCACGGCTGTGGCTACCTCTGTGTCGGCACACGGCAGGCAGTCCGTCCGACCAGAATTGTATTATTTATTATTATATACCTACCACCTAACCGTGGTTTTTTTTTCATTCTTTATACCGTCATAGTGTCATCCTAATTGTTACGAGTATACTACTATCTCTTTATCAACCAGTGTACAGTGCGGTAGTTCACGGCTGTGGCTACCTCTGTGTCGGCACACGGCAGGCAGTCCGTCCGACCAGAATTGTATTATTTATTATTATATACCTACCACCTAACCGTGGTTTTTTTTTCATTCTTTATACCGTCATAGTGTCATCCTAATTGTTACGAGTATACTACTATCTCTTTATCAACCAGTGTACAGTGCGGTAGTTCACGGCTGTGGCTACCTCTGTGTCGGCACACGGCAGGCAGTCCGTCCGACCAGAATTGTATTATTTATTATTATATACCTACCACCTAACCGTGGTTTTTTTTTCATTCTTTATACCGTCATAGTGTCATCCTAATTGTTACGAGTATACTACTATCTCTTTATCAACCAGTGTACAGTGCGGTAGTTCACGGCTGTGGCTACCTCTGTGTCGGCACACGGCAGGCAGTCCGTCCGACCAGAATTGTATTATTTATTATTATATACCTACCACCTAACCGTGGTTTTTTTTTCATTCTTTATACCGTCATAGTGTCATCCTAATTGTTACGAGTATACTACTATCTCTTTATCAACCAGTGTACAGTGCGGTAGTTCACGGCTGTGGCTACCTCTGTGTCGGCACACGGCAGGCAGTCCGTCCGACCAGAATTGTATTATTTATTATTATATACCTACCACCTAACCGTGGTTTTTTTTTCATTCTTTATACCGTCATAGTGTCATCCTAATTGTTACGAGTATACTACTATCTCTTTATCAACCAGTGTACAGTGCGGTTTTTTTATACCGTGGTTTTTTTATACCGTGGTTTTTTTATACCGTGGTTTTTTTATACCGTGGTTTTTTTTTTTATACCGTGGTTTTTTTATACCGTGGTTTTTATACCGTGGTTTTTTTATACCGTGGTTTTTTTATGCCGTGGTTTTTTTATACCGTGGTTTTTTTATACCACCTAACCGTGGCAGTCCGTCCATAATTGTATATATAGTATACTAGTATCCAATCCATCCATCTCCATTGTTTACCTGAGGTGCCTTTTAGTTCTGCCTATAAAATATGGAGAACAAAAAAGTTGAGGTTCCAAAATTAGGGAAAGATCAAGATCCACTTCCACCTCGTGCTGAAGCTGCTGCCACTAGTCATGGCCGAGACGATGAAATGCCAGCAACGTCGTCTGCCAAGGCCGATGCCCAATGTCATAGTACAGAGCATGTCAAATCCAAAACACCAAATATCAGAAAAAAAAAGACTCCAAAACCTAAAATAAAATTGTCGGAGGAGAAGCGTAAACTTGCCAATATGCCATTTACCACACGGAGTGGCAAGGAACGGCTGAGGCCCTGGCCTATGTTCATGGCTAGTGGTTCAGCTTCACATGAGGATGGAAGCACTCAGCCTCTCGCTAGAAAAATGAAACGACTCAAGCTGGCAAAAGCACAGCAAAGAACTGTGCGTTCTTCGAAATCCCAAATCCACAAGGAGAGTCCAATTGTGTCGGTTGCGATGCCTGACCTTCCCAACACTGGATGTGAAGAGCATGCGCCTTCCACCATTTGCACGCCCCCTGCAAGTGCTGGAAGGAGCACCCGCAGTCCAGTTCCTGATAGTGAGATTGAAGATGTCAGTGTTGAAGTCCACCAGGATGCGGAGGATATGGGTGTTGCTGGCGCTGGGGAGGAAATTGACCAGGAGGATTCTGATGGTGAGGTGGTTTGTTTAAGTCAGGCACCCGGGGAGACACCTGTTGTCCGTGGGAGGAATATGGCCGTTGACATGCCAGGAGAAAATACCAAAAAAATCAGCTCTTCGGTGTGGAGGTATTTCACCAGAAATGCGGACAACAGGTGTCAAGCCGTGTGCTCCCTTTGTCAAGCTGTAATAAGTAGGGGTAAGGACGTTAACCACCTCGGAACATCCTCCCTTATACGTCACCTGCAGCGCATTCATAATAAGTCAGTGACAAGTTCAAAAACTTTGGGTGACAGCGGAAGCACTCCACTGACCAGTAAATCCCTTCCTCTTGTAACCAAGCTCACGCAAACCACCCCACCAACTCCCTCAGTGTCAATTTCCTCCTTCCCCAGGAATGCCAATAGTCCTGCAGGCCATGTCACTGGCAATTCTGACGAGTCCTCTCCTGCCTGGGATTCCTCCGATGCATCCTTGCGTGTAACGCCTACTGCTGCTGGCGCTGCTGTTGTTGCTGCTGGGAGTCGATGGTCATCCCAGAGGGGAAGTCGTAAGACCACTTTTACTACTTCCACCAAGCAATTGACTGTCCAACAGTCATTTGCGAGGAAGATTAAATATCACAGCAGTCATCCTACTGCAAAGCGGATAACTGAGGCCTTGACATCCTGGGTGGTGAGAAACGTGGTTCCGGTATCCATCATTACTGCAGAGCCAACTAGAGACTTGTTGGAGGTACTGTGTCCCCGGTACCAAATACCATCTAGGTTCCATTTCTCTAGGGTTGCGATACCGAAAATGTACACAGACCTCAGAAAAAGAGTCACCAGTGTCCTAAAAAATGCAGCTGTACCCAATGTCCACTTAACCACGGACATGTGGACAAGTGGAGCAGGGCAGGGTCAGGACTATATGACTGTGACAGCCCACTGGGTAGATGTATGGACTCCCGCCGCAAGAACAGCAGCGGCGGCACCAGTAGCAGCATCTCGCAAACGCCAACTCGTTCCTAGGCAGGCTACGCTTTGTATCACCGGTTTCCAGAATACGCACACAGCTGAAAACCTCTTACGGCAACTGAGGAAGATCATCGCGGAATGGCTTACCCCAATTGGACTCTCCTGTGGATTTGTGGCATCGGACAACGCCAGCAATATTGTGCGTGCATTACATCTGGGCAAATTCCAGCACGTCCCATGTTTTGCACATACCTTGAATTTGGTGGTGCAGAATTTTTTAAAAAACGACAGGGGCGTGCAAGAGATGCTGGCGGTGGCCAGAAAAATTGCGGGACACTTTCGGCGTACAGGCAGCACGTACAGAAGACTGGAGCACCACCAAAAACGCCTGAACCTGCCCTGCCATCATCTGAAGCAGGAGGTGGTAACGAGGTGGAATTCAACCCTCTATATGCTTCAGAGGTTGGAGGAGCAGCAAAAGGCCATTCAAGCCTATACAACTGACCACGATATAGGAGGTGGAATGCACCTGTCTCAAGCGCAGTGGAGAATGATTTCAACGTTGTGCAAAGTTCTGATGCCCTTTGAACTTGCCACACGTGAAGTCAGTTCAGACACTGCCAGCCTGAGTCAGGTCATTCCCCTCATCAGGCTTTTGCAGAAGAAGCTGGAGACATTGAAGGAGGAGCTAAGACAGAGCGATTCCGCTAGGCATGTGGGACTTGTGGATGGAGCCCTTAATTCGCTTAACAAGGATTCACGGGTGGTCAATCTGTTGAAATCAGAGCACTACATTTTGGCCACCGTGCTCGATCCTAGATTTAAAACCTACCTTGGATCTCTCTTTCCGGCGCACACAAGTCTGCTGGGTTTAAAAGACCTGCTGGTGAGAAAATTGTCAAGTCAAGCGGAACGCGACCTGTCAACATCTCCTCCTTCACATTCTCCCGCAACTGGGGGTGCGAGGAAAAGGCTCAGAATTCCGAGCCCACCCGCTGGCGGTGATGCAGGGCAGTCTGGAGCGACTGCTGATGCTGACATCTGGTCCGGACTGAAGGACCTGACAACCATTACGGACATGTCGTCTACTGTCACTGCATATGATTCTATCACCATTGATAGAATGGTGGAGGATTATATGAGTGACCGCATCCAAGTAGGCACGTCACACAGTCCGTACTTATACTGGCAGGAAAAAGAGGCAATTTGGAGGCCCTTGCACAAACTGGCTTTATTCTACCTAAGTTGCCCTCCCACAAGTGTGTACTCCGAAAGAGTGTTTAGTGCCGCCGCTCACCTTGTCAGCAATCGGCGTACGAGGTTACATCCAGAAAATGTGGAGAAGATGATGTTCATTAAAATGAATTATAATCAATTCCTCCGCGGAGACATTGACCAGCAGCAATTGCCTCCACAAAGTACACAGGGAGCTGACATGGTGGATTCCAGTGGGGACGAATTGATAATCTGTGAGGAGGGGGATGTACACGGTGATATATCGGAGGATGATGATGAGGTGGACATCTTGCCTCTGTAGAGCCAGTTTGTGCAAGGAGAGATTAATTGCTTCTTTTTGGGTGGGGGTCCAAACCAACCCGTCATTTCAGTCACAGTCGTGTGGCAGACCCTGTCACTGAAATGATGGGTTGGTTAAAGTGTGCATGTCCTGTTTTGTTTATAGTTACAACATAAGGGTGGGTGGGAAGGGCCCAAGGACAATTCCATCTTGCACCTCTTTTTTCTTTTATTTTTCTTTGCGTCATGTGCTGTTTGGGGAGGGTTTTTTGGAAGGGACATCCTGCGTGACACTGCAGTGCCACTCCTAGATGGGCCCGGTGTTTGTGTCGGCCACTAGGGTCGCTTATCTTTCTCACACAGTCAGCTACCTCATTGCGCCTCTTTTTTTCTTTGCGTCATGTGCTGTTTGGGGAGGGTTTTTTGGAAGGGACATCCTGCGTGACACTGCAGTGCCACTCCTAGATGGGCCCGGTGTTTGTGTCGGCCACTAGGGTCGCTTATCTTTCTCACACAGTCAGCTACCTCATTGCGCCTCTTTTTTTCTTTGCGTCATGTGCTGTTTGGGGAGGGTTTTTTGGAAGGGACATCCTGCGTGACACTGCAGTGCCACTCCTAGATGGGCCCGGTGTTTGTGTCGGCCACTAGGGTCGCTTATCTTTCTCACACACACAGTCAGCTACCTCATTGTGCCTCTTTTTTTCTTTGCGTCATGTGCTGTTTGGGGAGGGTTTTTTGGAAGGGACATCCTGCGTGACACTGCAGTGCCACTCCTAGATGGGCACGGTGTTTGTGTCGGCCACTAGGGTCGCTTATCTTTCTCACACACACAGTCAGCTACCTCATTGTGCCTCTTTTTTTCTTTGCGTCATGTGCTGTTTGGGGAGGGTTTTTTGGAAGGGACATCCTGCGTGACACTGCAGTGCCACTCCTAGATGGGCCCGGTGTTTGTGTCGGCCACTAGGGTCGCTTATCTTTCTCACACACACAGTCAGCTACCTCATTGTGCCTCTTTTTTTCTTTGCGTCATGTGCTGTTTGGGGAGGGTTTTTTGGAAGGGACATCCTGCGTGACACTGCAGTGCCACTCCTAGATGGGCCCGGTGTTTGTGTCGGCCACTAGGGTCGCTTATCTTTCTCACACAGTCAGCTACCTCATTGCGCCTCTTTTTTTCTTTGCGTCATGTGCTGTTTGGGGAGGGTTTTTTGGAAGGGACATCCTGCGTGACACTGCAGTGCCACTCCTAGATGGGCCCGGTGTTTGTGTCGGCCACTAGGGTCGCTTATCTTTCTCACACAGTCAGCTACCTCATTGCGCCTCTTTTTTTCTTTGCGTCATGTGCTGTTTGGGGAGGGTTTTTTGGAAGGGACATCCTGCGTGACACTGCAGTGCCACTCCTAGATGGGCACGGTGTTTGTGTCGGCCACTAGGGTCGCTTATCTTTCTCACACACACAGTCAGCTACCTCATTGTGCCTCTTTTTTTCTTTGCGTCATGTGCTGTTTGGGGAGGGTTTTTTGGAAGGGACATCCTGCGTGACACTGCAGTGCCACTCCTAGATGGGCACGGTGTTTGTGTCGGCCACTAGGGTCGCTTATCTTACTCACACAGCGACCTCGGTGCAAATTTTAGGACTAAAAATAATATTGTGAGGTGTGAGGTGTTCAGAATAGGCTGAAAATGAGTGGAAATTATGTTTTTTGAGGTTAATAATACTTTGGGATTAAAATTACCCCCAAATTCTATGATTTAAGCTGTTTTTTAGTGTTTTTTGAAAAAAACACCCGAATCCAAAACACACCCGAATCCGACAAAAAAAACCCGGTGAGGTTTTGCCAAAACGCGGTCGAACCCAAAACACGGCCGCGGAACCGAACCCAAAACCAAAACACAAAACCCGAAAAATTTCCGGCGCTCATCACTAGTAAACACCTACAAGTGAGGATTCCTTTTCAGTGAAAGTGGTATTCAGAATATAAGTTTCTTCTGCACTATGGGCCTAATTCTGACCTGATCGCAGCAGCAAATTTGTTAGCAGTTGGGCAAAACCATGTGCACTGCAGGGGGGGGGCAGATATAACGTGCAAAGAGAGTTAGATTGGTTTTGCCCAACTGCTAACAAATTAGCTGCTGCGATCAACTCTAAATTAGGTCCTATATGCATATTCACAGACAAGGTGAACATTGTTTTCATGTGTTAAATTTATTACAACTAAAAATATAGCAATCTCTATTATTATTATTATTATTATTATTATTATTATTATTATGTCTAATATATTTTCAGTATTTCAACAAGCTTTAATTGATATGATCAGTAAATGTATAAGAAATGTATACATAATAACTTATTGTAGCCAGTACATCATTGCTTTCTGGTAAGGCCTAGTGCAGGCCTGGCCAACCTGTAGTTATAAAGCTGTTGTGTAAATACAAGTCCTAGCATAACTTTCCACTAATCAGCTGGTAAAGCATGCCAGGACTTGTAGTTTCAGCTGGAGAGCAGCTGTTGGCCTGTCCTGGCCTAGTGGTACCGTTACCTGAACGGTATGCGGTCAATAGATCTACAGTGTCTAGTTAGACAGTCATTAGGTCGACATGCATAAGTGCGACATGGTCAAAAGGTCAACGTGGTCATAAGGTCGACCTATGAAAAGGCTACAGTTCTTATGGTCGTCAGGTACAAAAGGTCGACATGTTCAAATAGTTGACATGACAATGGTCGTCACACATATGGTCAACATGAGGTTTTTTTATTTTACTTTTTTCAACGTTTCCATACTTTACCATTCACGTGGACTACAATTGGAAATAGTAACCTACCTGAAGTCCACGTGCTCAGAAGGCGAAAACTTAAATAAAAAAATGCAAAAATGTTTTATCGTCCGTTTTCTGTGTTGACCATTTTCCACGTTGTCTTTTTCACCTTTTGTACTTTAGTTGATATAATGACCATGTCGACATTTTATTAATTGTTGACCTATTTGCTGTTGATCATATGGTGCCGACCTAATGATTGTAGACCTTGTTACTGTAGCTCTATTGATCCGTAACCGCCTGAACAAGCCTGAGCCTGTTGTCTGGGTTCTGACATCACTAGTACTGTAGGTCAGCAATAAGGACTCAATACATTTAAAATAAAACTAGTGATGAGCGGGTTCGGATCCTGGGGATCCGAACCCCCCCGAACTTCACCCTTTTTTGCACGGGTCCGAGCAGACTCGGATCCTCCCGCCTTGCTCGGTTAACCCGAGCGCGCCCGAACTTCATCATCCCGCAGTCGGATTCTCGCGAGATTCGTATTCTATATAAGGAGCCGCGCGTCGCCGCCATTTTTCACTCGTGCATTGGAGATGATCGTAAGAGGACGTGGCTGGCGTCCTCTCAGTTTCTATGTTCAGTGTGCTGCAAATATCTGTGCTCAGTGTGCTGCAAATATCTGTGCTCAGTGTGCTGCAAATATCTGTGCTCAGTGTGCTGCAAATATCTGTGCTCAGTGTGCTAATTGCTTTATTGTGGGGACTGGGGACCAGCAGTATTATATAGTAGGAGGACAGTGCAGAGTTTTGCTGACCAGTGACCACCAGTATTATACGTTCTCTGCCTGAAAAACGCTCCATATCTGTGCTGCATTGTAGTATATAGTAGGAGGACAGTGCAGAATTTTGCTGACCACCAGTATAACTATGTATATAGCAGTACGGTACAGTAGTCCACTGCTCTACCTCTGTGTCGTCAAGTATACTATCCCATCCATACCTGCGGTGCATTTCAGTTTTGCACAGTTTGCTGACCACCAGTATATAATATATAGCAGTACGGTACAGTAGGCCACTGCTCTACTTACCTCTGTGTCGTCAAGTATACTATCCATCCATACCTGTGGTGCATTTCAGTTTTGCACAGTTTGCTGACCAGCAGTATATAATATATAGCAGTACGGTACAGTAGGCCACTGCTCTACCTACCTCTGTGTCGTCAAGTATACTATCCATCCATACCTGTGGTGCATTTCAGTTTTGCACAGTTTGCTGACCACCAGTATATAATATATAGCAGTACGGTACAGAAGGCCACTGCTCTACCTACCTCTGTGTCGTCAAGAATACTATCCATCCATACCTGTGGTGCATTTCAGTTTTGCAGTTTGCTGACCACCAGTATATAATATATAGCAGTACGGTACAGTAGGCCACTGCTCTACCTACCTCTGTGTTGTCAAGTATACTATCCATCCATACCTGTGGTGCATTTCAGTTTTGCACAGTTTGCTGACCACCAGTATATAATATATAGCAGTACGGTACAGTAGGCCACTGCTCTACCTACCTCTGTGTCGTCAAGTATACTATCCATCCATACCTGTGGTGCATTTCAGTTTTGCACAGTTTGCTGACCACCAGTATATAATATATAGCAGTACGGTACAGAAGGCCACTGCTCTACCTACCTCTGTGTCGTCAAGTATACTATCCATCCATACCTGTGGTGCATTTCAGTTTCGCACAGTTTGCTGACCACCAGTATATAATATATAGCAGTACGGTACAGTAGGCCACTGCTCTACCTACCTCTGTGTCGTCAAGTATACTATCCATCCATACCTGTGGTGTATTTCAGTTTTGCAGTTTGCTGACCACCAGTATATAATATATAGCAGTACGGTACAGAAGGCCACTGCTCTACCTACCTCTGTGTCGTCAAGTATACTATCCATCCATACCTGTGGTGCATTTCAGTTTTGCACAGTTTGCTGACCACCAGTATATAATATATAGCAGTACGGTACAGTAGGCCACTGCTCTACCTACCTCTGTGTCGTCAAGTATACTATCCATCCATACCTGTGGTGCATTTCAGTTTTGCAGTTTGCTGACCACCAGTATATAATATATAGCATTATGGTACAGTAGGCCACTGCTCTACCTACCTCTGTGTCGTCAAGTATACTATCCATCCATACCTGTGGTGCATTTCAGTTTTGCACAGTTTGCTGACCACCAGTATATAATATATAGCAGTACGGTACAGAAGGCCACTGCTCTACCTACCTCGGTGTCGTCAAGTATACTATCCATCCATACCTGTGGTGCATTTCAGTTTTGCACATTTTGCTGACCACCAGTATATAATATATAGCAGTACGGTACAGTAGGCCACTGCTCTACCTACCTCTGTGTCGTGAAGTATACTATCCATCCATACCTGTGGTGCATTTCAGTTTTGCACAGTTTGCTGACCACCAGTATATAATATATAGCAGTACGGTACAGAAGGCCACTGCTCTACCTACCTCTGTGTCGTCAAGTATACTATCCATCCATACCTGTGGTGCATTTCAGTTTTGCAGTTTGCTGACCACCAGTATATAATATATAGCAGTACTGTACAGTAGGCCACTGCTCTACCTACCTCTGTGTCGTCAAGTATACTATCCATCCATACCTGTGGTGTATTTCAGTTTTGCAGTTTGCTGACCACCAGTATATAATATATAGCAGTACGGTACAGAAGGCCACTGCTCTACCTACCTCTGTGTCGTCAAGTATACTATCCATCCATACCTGTGGTGCATTTCAGTTTTGCACAGTTTGCTGACCACCAGTATATAATATATAGCAGTACGGTACAGTAGGCCACTGCTCTACCTACCTCTGTGTCGTCAAGTATACTATCCATCCATACCTGTGGTGCATTTCAGTTTTGCAGTTTGCTGACCACCAGTATATAATATATAGCATTATGGTACAGTAGGCCACTGCTCTACCTACCTCTGTGTCGTCAAGTATACTATCCATCCATCCATACTTTTGGTGCATTTCAGTTTTGCACAGTTTGCTGACCACCAGTATATAGAGCCAGTTTGTGCAAGGAGAGATTGATTGCTTCTTTTTTGGTGGGGGCCCAAACCGACCAGTAATTTCAGTCACAGTCGTGTGGCAGACCCTGTCGCTGAAATGATGGGTTTGTTAAAGTGTGCATGTCCTGTTTATACAACATAAGGGTGGGTGGGAGGGCCCAAGGACAATTCCATCTTGCACCTCTTTTTTCTTTCATTTTTCTTTGCATCATGTGCTGTTTGGGGACTATTTTTGGAAGTGCCATCCTGTCTGACACTGCATTGCCACTCCTAGATGGGCCAGGTGTTTGTGTCGGCCACTTGGGTCGCTTAGCTTAGTCACACAGCTACCTCATTGTGCCTCTTTTTTTCTTTGCATCATGTGCTGTTTGGGGACTATTTTTTTGAAGTGCCATCCTGTCTGACACTGCAGTGCCACTCCTAGATGGGCCAGGTGTTTGTGTCGGCCACTTGGGTTGCTTAGCTTAGTCACACAGCTACCTCATTGCGCCTCTTTTTTTCTTTGCATCTTGTGCTGTTTGGGGACAATTTTTTTGAAGTGCCATCCTGCCTGACACTGCAGTGCCACTCCTAGATGGGCCAGGTGTTTGTGTCGGCCACTTGGGTCGCTTAGCTTAGCCATCCAGCGACCTTGGTGCACCTCTTTTTTTTCTTTGCATCATGTGCTGTTTGGGGACTATTTTTTAAATCTGTCATCCTGTCTGACACTGCAGTGTCACTCCTAGATGGGCCAGGTGTTTGTGTCGGCCACTTGGGTTGCTTAGCTTAGTCACACAGCTACCTCATTGCGCCTCTTTTTTTCTTTGCATCATGTGCTGTTTGGGGACTATTTTTTTGAAGTGCCATCCTGTCTGACACTGCAGTGCCACTCCTAGATTAAAAATAATATTGTGAGGTGTTCAGAATAGACTGGAAATGAGTGGAAATTATGGTTATTGAGGTTAATAATACTATGGGATCAAAATGACCCCCAAATTCTATGATTTAAGCTGTTTTTGAGGGTTTTTTGTAAAAAAAAACACCCGAATCCGAAAAAAAAAATTCAGGGAGGTTTTGCCAAAACGCGTCCGAATCCAAAACACGGCCGCGGAACCGAATCCAAAACCAAAACACAAAACCCGAAAAATTTCCGGTGCACATCACTAAATAAAACAGTAGCAAATTACTGAAACATAACAATTAGAAAGTGTTGCAAGCACTGAAAACATTTTTAAATATGGTAACAGTTGATTAGGTTGTAATAATCATTCATTATTTGTCATAGTCTTTATAAAGGAAATATGATGTAAAATGAATTACCCTATTACAGTGATTCTCATCCTTATCCCTCAAGTACTCCCAGCAGGTCATGTTTTTAGGATTTCTGTCTGAGGAAGCAGTGGGATAGCTTCTGATCAGGGCCACATAAACAGCATTGTAGGACCTGGGCAAAGCAATGCATGGAAGCCCCTACATAACCGTTCACGGGATAAAATCCTAAAAAAATCATAACATGCCCCTCCTGCAGTCCGGCGCTGTCTCTCCACATGATTCGATACAGTGAATGACTGTCAGCACCCTGATTGGTGAATAGCTCCAGCCATCCACCAATCAGCATCCTGACACCCATTCACTGTCTGGCTGTAGGCTGGGAGGCAGTTAGAGAATGGCACATCGCAGCTCTGATTGTGTGACCACCACCTGTTCCTGCTTGGAAGCCCCTAGATTTTTGGGGCCCTGGGCAGCTGCACAGTGTGCCTATACTTTAAGGTGGCCTTGTTATTGACCCAGCAAAATAGGTTAACGCTCCTGTGTATGATTAAAAAAATAATCCACAAAATATGACTTGCTGGTGGTACTTGATTTCTTGATATCTATTCTATAACCAAGCTCCTTCCACACAGAGAAAGGAGATTTTTAATATAGTCTTATTGCATACACTGATGCCTTATCATGGACATACTGTAGTCAGGCTTTGGGGATTATTTGAGAACTAAATATGTAGTGAATATTCAGGGGTCAATTTATCAAACTGGAGTATTTGTAGGATTTGGGGCTTCTGCCTATTTCATGAAGCCATCTTCAAGGTGATGACTTGTGCCAGTTGTAGCCTTCAGCGGGGGCCTCCTATGATACAAAGCATGGGGAAGCCTCCCTATAATGGAACACAGCACTACAAGCACCACAGCTGTCTTCCTATTGACTACACCCAGAGGCGTATCTACCTATTGGCCAGGATGGCACTCGCCAGGGGCGCCAGCCTAGGAGGGGCACCACCCGACGGTGCCATCCGCGGCCAGGAGGTGGATACGCTTCGCACCTTTGTTCCCCCTTTCCCTGGCCTTTCCTCACCCGTCCCAGCATCAGCCACGGTAGGCAACAGATGGAGCCACTGTAAGGCGCTGGGGTCCGGCGCCGCATCGCATTTCAATAAAGAAACACTGCATAAACTACAGCTCCCAGCAGCCCTTGCTGCCGGAGCTCACAGAAGCAACGGCTGCTCGGAGCTGTAGTTTATGCAGTGTTTCTTTATTGTAATGTGGCGCGGTGCCGGCAGAGCTGGATTAAGGGGGACACTGGGGTCAAGTAACCCTGGACCCCCCAGCTTATAGGGCCCCCGGCCACGGATCAGATCTTTATTACCGATCCGAACCGCAGCATTGCACCCTGCACCAGCAGCCACTGCGCTGACAGCCGTCATTGACAGCCACCGCTGCTGCCGCCCGCATAGCAGTGCTTGACTTCCTGCCGGCGGCTGTCCAGTAGACTCTTTAGTTACAGCCTGCTGCTCTCACTGTCTGACTGGAACGGCACGCAGGCTGTAGGGGGGGAGGGAGAAGAAGAGGAGGAGTAAGCGAGGACATAATGCACTGGGTGTAGCCACACCCAGAGGAGGGAGGATGAAGACTGTGGATGCTGTAAGTAATTCAACTTTCATTTTTTTTTTTTTATTATCAAATAATCTTGAATTAATTAAAGGCACTTGGTCCTATATGTGTGTATGTATATATATATATATACACACATACACACACACACACACACACACACACAGGCAGCGGCACTTGCGGACATCACAAGAAGGATCAAGAAGACTACAAGAAGCCGTTCAACAATTTTGGTTTATTTTACTGTTCCTGATGAAGGCTGTATACTGTAAACCGAAACTGTTGAACGGCTTCTTGTGGTCTTGTATCTTCTTGTGAGATCCGTGGGCTCTTTTGTTTATTCTATAAATATACCTGCGATTTGGAAGGCACCTGGCAATACTGCTGTGATTTTACTCTATATATATATATATATATATATATAATGCCAGGATGTCCTCCGAGATTAGTACAATCAATAGGAGGCACTCAACCGGCTTTTACATTAGTGTAAATCTGCACCCGTGCCCCGGGCCCCCCATAACCTTAATTCGGCTCTGGGAGCCGGACCACAGCGCCTTACAGCGGCACCAGCTGCTGCCTGTCGTGGCTGTTGCCGGGGCGGGTGAGGAACTGCCAGGGGAAGGAGGAACAAAGGTGCTGCCTCTACAACTAATAATATATATATATATATATATATATATATATATATATATAATGTATATATATATATGTATGTGTGTATGTATATGCATGAGTGTATATATATATATATATATATATACACATAGTTACACGCACTTTCCCTATATCAAATATGGGGGGGGGGGGGGGCGCCAGTCCCTTGTTTTGCCAGGGGTGCTCGGACCCCTAGATACACCCCTGACTACACCATCTTAGTATGGTGCTAGCAATGGGCTCCCACAGGGAAAAAATGATATTATTATTATTATTATTAATAATAATAATAATAATAATAATAATAATAAAATAAAAAAAGTCTTCACCTTTTGTTTACTATCACTTTGTACCAGTCCCCTATGTAATTACTTTGCCTAAAATACTGAAAGCCATGGTAGTAACGGGACATATTATACAAACATATAAAGATTTTATTATGTTGGTTTATGCGCTCATATAAAAGGTTTCCCATATGTAATGCGCAAGACCTCTTGAAGTTCATTTATCTTATCCCGCTACACAAAATGTCACTTTTAGACTCTGGTACTGCAGCTGGCTTACATCAAGCAACAAACATTCTTACACATTCAGCTACTCTCACCAACAGGAGGAAAATGTTGCCCCCTTGCAGATGCCGCCATCCTGACCCAGTAACTCAAACACATATGAATAAGTGCATCTGTATGCAGCAGAAATACATTAATGCAGAAACAAAACTCACAGGACTGTAGTGGATATACTCTTTAGATCACTTACCTGCTACACCTATTAGACTTTCAGACATCATTACTGTGATTGACATGTGTCACGCTATTCCAGTCAGCTCCTCTTCAGTGACTGGAAACAGGATAAATTATAAGGAATGGTAGCAGAGGTGTTACTGTGGCCCCCATGTCTCAGACACAGAGGCGGTGGACATTTTAAAAGTGATTATTATCATTATTTTTTTCAAACAAATTTTTAACAGATTATTAGCAGCTGCATTAATGCTTGATCAATTATATATATATATATATATATATATATATATGTGTATATATATATATATATATATATATATCAGTGACGTGCGGTTGGGTGAGGCAGGTGAGGCAGAGCCTTTCCTGTCATACTAACGTTTGTGCCAGACTTTTGACTGTATAAAGTATATGAAAAATACAAAGAATATGTTTGAAATATCTTCTTTACATTATTCAAATAATTTTTTTAGCCAAAACTCTGGAGTAAAAAGTCTATGGCAGGTGAGGCAGTGACTATCCCTGTCTATCTTTTCCGTATATCTCTGATCAAAACTCACCAAATTTCCAGGAGTTTATACTGCTGCACCTGTGTATAATGCCAAGATGTACGCTTTGGCTCATATAATTCACGTAAATCTGGCTCTGGTGCTAGCCAGTGCCTCCTGAGCTATTTAGCTCACCGCACGTCCCGGATTTTATATATACTGTATATATACATATATATATATATATATAGAGAGAGAGAGAGAGAGAGAGAGAGAGAGAGAGAGAGAGTGTGTTTGATTGTGGGGCTGTTCCTTGGATTTTGAGAACTCCTATAACATGAATAACGGTGCTGAATGATTGTGTAATTGAATGTTAAAGAAATGTAAAACCAGGACAGAAAATGTGTACCATAATGCAAACCCCACCACAAATACTGTAAAATGCAATGATGACTCTCTGATGGTATGAAACAAGGCTTCCCATGTGTATCAGTTCTCCTACTGTTGCTCCGTGTTTTATCACTGACTGTTTGACACTGTATATTTATTGTCTATGATGCGTTTCTTGAGACACTCATATTAACATAAGTAGTAGCATTAGACACCAGTGACAGTATACTGCATTAGGCACTCATTTCTGATGCTTAAATGGAAGCGTGGGGTGAATTCAATGGATCAGGCAAACCTGCTAGAAAGAATGTCCAACATGAAGCTGGATAAACTTGGCCGCATTATAATATTCACTGTGATTGGTCAGTGGACTCAGCAGCAGGGTGTACCTAGCTGTAGGGTGTGTGCCAGGATTGGATGTGAACGTGATGTGACTGTTTCTAATCCTCTCTAATTATATAAAAATAATAGTAATAGTAAATAAATAGAAAATAAATATACCTAAAGTGGTCGATTCAACTGCAGACAATGACAGTGATGCACACAATCTAGTGCGCGCATATGCCACACAATAGCCCAGAGATTGTGTATTTTTAGAAGCACCCCTATGGGGAAGCGAACAAAAATATGTGATTTTGGGGCTAAATTGGGGAAAATTAGGGTAATTTGGTGTGACATTGCTGGTGTTACAAGTACGGGAGGTCACTGTCATCAATGGCTTTCCAGGGATACTTGATAGCTTTGCCAGCAATGGGGGAGATCTGGTTGTTGTCTGCCATGGATGAAAGAGGCACAGTGATGAAATTTTAGCTTGAGTAGGTGAAGCTTAGCCCCGCCCCATGGTGTACTGCTAAGCCCTGCCCCCTTCCCTTATTTGTCTGCTGCCCATATCCAGCACAAGCAGGGATGCTTTTTCGATGATTTCATGCCATAGATGCAAGTCTCCATCATTGGTGAGACCACTGACAGTTAACCATCTGGTGACCATCCCTAGTTCCAACACCATTGCAATGGCGCAACATGGGCATAGTCCACAATTGAAACAACCCCATAAAGTCCAAATATTTTCTTTATATAGAGAGATTAGGATTATTCACCTGTCCTATTTATTAAACTGTACTCACAGACTTTAATCTTGCATGTTCACATATAGGAATGATTGTTGATGTCGCCACTATCCCCTATATTAAACCTCCGTGAGAATGCAGTTTCCTTCTCTTTTCTTTCAATCATGATGTCAGACTTGTTTCTATGGTAAGGAGCGATGTGATCTTCACTGTACTTGTCTGTGTAGCCTGTCCTTAGATACCCTGGTTGGTCAGTTACTGCTTTTAATTAATACTTATGTATTCTCTGTGTCTACTGCGGCTAATTTCATAATGTTGCAGTAAGTTGATACATTTTCATTGAGTTGCAGCTTCAAATCAGTAATTAACTTTGTGAAGGATCCCAAAGTTTCCAGAACACTTTCATTAACCACACTATTTCATTATTAAAAACACCAAAGTGCTGTATTCAGTTTTCTTTGCACACATACCAGACAGGTATCACTAATACTCGCATATAATACTCGTGTAAGTAATATCTGTATAATGTTGAGTTCTAATGTCATCACTTCAGGAAAATGCATGTGTTATAAGAAATATGCACCCTCTACTATATCTATTAATGATTTCCGTGGACCGTATAAAAGCCACTTGGGATGTGCCTTTGTCTCTGATGTTTCAAAACTTCTACAGAGGACAAGTGGTCTTCACTTCAGCAAAACGTGTGTTATAAGCAATATGCACCCTCTACTATAGCTATTAATTATTTCCGAGGACTGTATAAAAGCGACTTGGGATCTGCCTTTGTCTTTGATATAGGGGGGATGTTTCAAAACTTCTACAGAGGACAAGTGGAAAAGTTGCACATGGCAACCAGATTCTACCTATAATTTCAGGGGCAATCGCATTTGGGTTCCATATATAGGTAAATTGTGTCATCAAGCCCCACCCCTTATGATATAATGTACTCAGAACCCTCCCCACCCCCCATGTGTGCCACTGCATTTTAAAACTTGTACTAAATGATAGCTAGAAGCTAATTGTTGCTATGGCAACTTCTTCACTTGTCCTCTTTAGAAGGTGAGCGACAGCTCCTCCACAGTCATAGATTTACAGTATCTGGTTAACTCTAATATTCTTCTAACTAACACTTGGGTTACATTATTCCATATACAGGTTGAGTATCCCTTATCCAAAATGCTTGGGACCAGAGGTATTTTGGATATCGGATTTTTCCATATTTTGGAATAATTGCATACCATAATGAGATATCATGGCGATGGGACCTAAATCTAAGCACAGAACGCATTTTTGTTACATATACACCTTATACACATAGCCGGAAGGTAATTTTAGCCAATATTTTTGTAACTTTGTGCATTGAACAAAGTGTGTGTACATTCACACAATTAATTTATGTTTCATATACACCTTATACACACAGCCTGAAGGTCATTTAACACAATAGTTTTAATAACTTTGTGTATTAAACAAAGTTTGTGTAAATTGAGCTATCAAAAAACAAAGGTTTCACTATCTCACGCTCACTCAAAAAAGTCCGTATTTCGGAATATTTAGATATGGGATACTCAACCTGTACTGTATATTCAGAACAACTTGAATCTGATGCTATTGCTATGAGAAAATACCCTTTGTCGATGAGTTTTCTGCATTTTCTATAATAACCATGGGATGATTGATGTTCATGCTGGACCTTGGTGGTTCTTAGGTGTGCATATCACATGTACAGACACATACATACCATTCACACATAAGTGTATACAGAAGCAGATTTGCCTCAAAGAAAGGAACCACGTCCATTTTATATTAATTCAAAGAAAAGAAAAGAAAAGAAAGCAAAGGAGATAGCCAAGAAGCAAGGAGATGCAGATGAGGGACACCACCTTGCCACCGCATCTTTAAAACAAACCAAACAAAGCTTCGGTTGTTTGACCAAACGTAATCTTGCTTAGCACTTTTGACATCAGAGTTAAAACAAATACAGTTTTCATGAAGAAAAATATCCAGGTATCAAAGAGGGAAAAACTGAATGAAACGCCTGAAGGGGTTAAATGCGGAGTCCATTCTCGGGGTAAAAACCGAGCTTGGCTCCACACCTGTTTTTTAAGAAAGTGTAATAAAAATACAAATTACAAGTGAACACTCAACATCTCCAATGCTGATTTGTTGTGTCCTACGCCCCACAAAGTCTTTTCTTGAAGTCACTGAGCAAATAAGACAGAGCTCTATGCTGCAATGCCCTTGTAACATGGTTGAGTTCAATTCTAGATATAGGCAAGGCCCTTGAGTCAGATGGCTGGAAAGCTCCTCAGAACTTTGAGGAATTAGTAAAAAGGATATGTTTCCACTCCAAAATGGCAACATACACTTTCGAAGAGGTTCAGAGGATAATATCTGTCTTCTTCACACATTGAAATAGGAACTCATAAAATACTCAAAATAAAAAAAGCAAAAAACTTCAAAACACTAACTTTTTGAAATCTATCCTTTTCAGGAACATTACTGCCCTCCCACATGTGGGAAAGACGGAGAGGTAAAAAATAAAAACAAATGGATTTATAGATGAATAAAGTATGGCGTTAAATGCATTATTCTATCTCCATGACACCTGTCAACAAGATTACAGGTGAGCTAGACACGTCCCCTTTGTATCTCCTGAAGCTGGTGACATTCCCATGACTGCTGGCAAAATGCATGTTGCTTTTTTTTTTTTTTTTTTAATCACAGCATCAACTTAAACATTCAAATATTACCATTGTACAGTGCATGGAGGCCGAACCACTGTTACTCTGCCTACATCTGCTGAGGTGTCTTATTGTTATTTTTTTAAAGATATGTCTTCATACACAATCATAAATGCTTTCATCTTGCTGGAAATGGTCTTGTATTCGCCTTGTGTGTTGTCGTTGAGATGACCAGCTCCCTCAAGTAGACAAGGTCCTAGCTTAGAGTTGTAGCCACGACAGCAAAACTAAGATTTGACTTCTGGTGTCCAGTGGTAGCATGTATCTTCACCACTTTCCACTGAGAAATTCGGCATCAGATTACAGTTTATACATTTCTGTTGTGGTCCTGTGATATTCCCACTTGCTTTTAACATTTTAAACTTATCCCCATCGTTGCTGATGCTCAACTTGACTGTGTTTCAAAGTCTCTTTACTATTTTGCTTTGTCTTCTATGTACAGCCATCTCTTTATCCTTTTCTCATTGCTTTTTATTTCTTTTCACTTGTTTTTTTACAACTGGAGATGAGGCCTGTTTCATAACCACTTTCTCTTCCAGGGCTGCTCTGATGAAGAACATTCTAGTTGTGTGCCTCCACTTGGAGGGAAATGCCAGGAGATTGTGCACCCAAATTTATTCAGAAAGCTAACACATAAAAAAGATAAGGGGAAATAAATGGAAACAGAAAGTGGAAACAAAAATTCTCCTAAAACAATTGAATAAACTAGGAGTTGATGAGCTGAACCATTGCGGGATCAGAGTCTATTGATAACATTCAAATGTCCAACCCACAGGGTAGGTTCTCCTTTCTTCCCCAATCAGCTCTTTATTGCAGTTACTGACATGTAAATTTGCCGCAGATGGCAAAAAGAACAAATAAGACAAAAAAATAAAATAAAATAGATCTTTGTGTGACTTCGAAAAGTCCATAAAATGTGTCCTTTGTGTTTTTGGCACTGGAACGGGGGTCAGATCATCATTGCTTCACTAGGCGGCGTGAAGTCTGCTGGTATTATAATCCAGTTGCTCCTAGGGCCATACCTGCACTATGGCTCATACATGGAATTGTCTGCATGGATTTGGGAAAGTCGTGACTGACCACTCTGCCGTTCTCATCGCTACCCCCTGCTGTGGAAGGTCTTGGTAAGGTTGCCATCCGAACCGTTTCTGTGACTGTTTGCTGCGGAATTAAACAGAAGCCCTTTTGAGGAGGATAGGGGTTGTAGCCCCTGTCCTTTCTGCAAGATAACATTTTATTTAATTTCATAACATAAACACAATCTCTCTGAAATGTAACTTTATCACATACACACAATCTTTCTGAAATTTGCTAGATGATGAACTAAACGATTACTGTAAAAAAACGCATCCATGTTATCTTCACCATAACCTTATATTCTAGAGTAAAACCCATAACCCCAATTAGCAGCTTGGTGGGAATCCAGTCTTTCAAACCACTGATGTTCAGTAGATATTCAACTCACTGGCACATCTGTAAACCAGGGAGAGCACCATGCGGACAGTTGTACTCTCAAAACAACCGGTGACAGAGCATTGGAGTCAACAATTGCCTGCCTTCTCACCAGAAGAACTGTTACAGAGGCATTGGGGGAGCGTGTTTCTGAAAATTGGCACCATTATTTTTATTGCTTGGGGGGTTGTGTCACTCTTTAATTTAGGGTCACCGTGGAGCTCCTAAACACTAAAAGGACTTTGTACTACTCACAGTACAAATAAAATTCAAGTAAGAACAATAATTCTATATGTTGTATTCTGGGGGGGGTTAAGGGTTACTAATGGATATGACAAAGCAATTTAATTTGAAGACAAGTGTAAGCTAGTAATATTTCCTCCCTCAAGGTAATATTTATGTTGATGGCTACTGAAGAGGAGATTTTGTCAGATGAAGAGAACACATTTCCATGAGAGTAGGTTCTTTTAAATGATACCTATACAAACATTTACAATGATTGTTGTTTATTTAAAGTCATGTTTCAATTGTTAAAAGGGCTTCTTCACTTTAGATGCTCCCAACCTTTATAATCTCCATGTTTGGTATATAGGGCTGTCCACGCATGTTACCTAAATCCTGCTCTTGTTGTGACTCTCGGTGCTGTAGGACACAATGCACACATAGCTCTGCAATATAATAATAGGGTAATATTGAAGAGCCATGGGTGGAGCGTAATGTTGTATTCCTTTAACAATGAAACACAAGCCAACGCCTGGCTTTAAATATTAGTTGTTTGTTAGTAGGGACCCCCTAGAAGCTGGAGGAAGATTAATTTATGAAGGGGTATCCAAAATTAGAAAAGCCATTTAATACCTTTCTATGACTCAAGGAAAAGCTGCAACCTACATTTTACAGATTTGTAAATTAATGGGAAATCTTCACTTTCAAATTATTTTTACCCGCCATCGTCAACTAGAAGAGCTATATTAGTTCTATGTAGGGACTGCAACGATCAAAAGGACCACTACTGTAGTGGCATCTGGTCTCTGGGGTTACAATCGGAACTAGTTCAAACACAAACTGCACTGTGGTTGTTATTCAGAGATGGTTGCAGATTTTGCTATCGCAGCAAAATCCGCTACCATACTACTCACATGCTAGCACAGGACAAGGCCATCCAACATGTGTGGCGCCGCCCTGTGATTCGATCGCATTTCAATTGTGATTGCATCAAATAAAGCTTGGCCCCTGCCTCTGCAGCATGGCTGCGTTGGCAGGGGCACTGTCACCATGTTTCCTGCCCTCCTTCCCCTCTAGCTGCACCACCGCCTCCGGATGCCCATTACCAGTCAATCACTATGTGATCGCATAGTGGAGGGTTGGACACGCGCACTACAACCGCTGCACGTGCGCAGAACCTTTTGATACAGCCCTGCGTGCGAATGTAGTGGCTGCATCCACCTCTGAATAAGGCCCAGTGTCAGTTCCCGCGGTGAGGAACGAAAGAACAGTGACCCTGCTTGAGCAGCGCCAATGTATAAACGTACAAACTGACAGTGCTGTTTGAACCTCTTCTACTTCTGGTTCTGATTGCAAAGACAAGAATGTACCAGGGTGCCCCTGCAAACCCACCTCCCCCAGTCTTGTCTTTGCAATTGGGGGGAGGGTGTTCAATCAGACTACAGTGACACACACTTGAGACAAATGGAAAGCAAATGACAAGATATGAGATGCCACCTTCATCTTTTTGGATTCACTTCTGGACTTGTAACAAAACTCGATTAGTGCAACCAACATGGCCAATCCCAGTCCTCCGATAAGGATGTAGAAGACACCAGCGACATTACTAAGACTCAGTGCACTTGTTTTGTCCTGGAACCAGACACAGAAGAAAGGAGCAGGGAAAGAGGGAGGGGAAGAATATGTTATGAGAGCAAGATATATTGGATTTATACACAAGCTTCCTAAGCCACCCATGTCCACCCCTCTCATATGACAGACCATCACCACACTGATAACATACAGCAGGCAGCGCCACTAAACACCTCTATGCCTACTCCAATGTGCAGTTGGCATAGTAGGGGTTAAGCCTTTTTAAAGTTGTCTGTACATGCTGAAAGCACAGTGTAAGATAATACTGAGGCAATGTCTCAGTTAAGCTTTGGAATAAAGGGAGACTTGTCAGTGGCTGTGGTCTGCCCCATATTTTTTGTGTTTTGTATAAGATAGTACAACAAGGAACCTTGTGTCAGTAAAATAGAGGAAAGAACTATTAATTACTCCTTAAATCTGTTGAGCAGAGATGCAAATAAAGAGCGGCTTGACTATTAAAATAAACACTTTATGAGTAAGAAACAATGAATTCTGAGGATAAATATATCTTCATCACTGATACACAGCATGCGACCATCAAACCCTCCCCCCCCAAATCCGGTATTAAGGCTCCTTGACACTAGTGCTAATTGGTACTTCATGCACAGTTTCAATTATAAAAATGGCTATTTTCTACCTACAGCCACAACCCTTTGTCTCCACAGTTTTGTTCTACCTTACAATTGTTTTCCATATACAGATGATCTGCCCCAGCAGGTTCCTACATTGATTTCTCTGTCTCTTATATGACCCTCCCCATATTATCACTTAGGCTGTTTTACCGTGGCCTCAATACACAGCCATATATTACTGTATCTTTTTATTATTACCACTTTACCTGTTTGTGCTTGGTAGGAGTAATTAGAAATATAGATTTCTCTCCTATCTCCTATCCTTAATCATTATGTCAACATTTTTTTTACTGCTGTTTCCTGATTTCCTAATCCCCCATGGCCTACCATACTCCCTATCTTTCTCCCTTTTTTGAAGGGCCTTCTCTTTGGTACCCTTGATCTGTGCTCTCTCCTCCTGTATTCCCTGTTTCTTTTCTCTCTTGTACAGCAACCTCATCCATCTCCTTTTAATTCTCATTTGCTTTCTTCAATAGTTCTCCCAAATATCTTAATAAAAATGTTCTCATCTCGTGATAAGTTTTCCTTCTATCTTTGTCTAGTTATATCTTTCTCTATAGTCAGGGGCGTAGAAAGCCACGTCTGGCCCTGGTAAAGGGGACTTGACTTATAAAAGGGGGTGTAGCAACGCCCGTTACTATAAAGATATTTTTCTTTGTGGTCCTGCGTGTTCCACAGGGGAGGCGCAATTTTAGCACAAAGGGAGGGCGCAGCGTGAGGAGGAGCACCCGCTTCCTAATTTACTTGAACAGGAAGCGGATCCCTCTCCCTAGCCAGCGCCATCTTACCAGTGATATTTGGGAAGATGACGTTGGCCACTAGAGCAAAAACTCTGGCACTGTTTGCTCTCTATGAGCTGGACCATCTTCCTGAAGGGATCTCCAGGAAGATGGTGCTGCCACGGCCACAGCAATGGTATACTGGGCGTATTGGTCCCGAGACCCCACCGGGCCCCTCCAGCAGCCTGGGCCTTCTTCCCATTGCACATTTCTTACACCTATTCTGCCTATCTTGTCCTTTGTTTAATTATTGTTTTTTCTCTATCATAAACTGTTGTCTTTTATACCATCGTCTCTGTCTTCCTCTTCTTCCAGCTTTGCCTATTACCCTGTTTTTTTCTAACTAATTAATCATTTTCCCTTTCCATAACCAACCTCTCCCCTACTTTCTCTCAGCTGCTACCATTCATTAATATTCACACTGTGTTGATGACTGCAGTGGAGAACCACCTATTTTGACAAAGGCATTATTCTGCACCATGCTCTTGGAGTAATTTAATATATTTGGTTAAATTATTTATTCTTACAAGAAAGAATAAAAAAATCTTAACAGGTGAATCAAAGAATATAATTATTATTTTAAAGCAATGTAATAATATTTATAATATTTTACGACTGAGTGGACCAGGTATCGGCCATTTAGATTACACTAACACTTTAAAAAGGCTTGGCATCTGCCGTACACGGTTAAAATTTTCTCTCACATGCCCTATTAAACAATATTCTTACATTCTTCCCCCTCCCACCACAATGCCATAGCAAGACACAGCCTCCAAAACCCACCTCCCTCCAGAGAACATTGGTTTAGAGTTTAGGCATGCACCCAAAGCGGACGATCAATAAACTTCTATTTTCAAGGCCTTTATTCCACGAGCAACAGTGTACCAAAAACCTCTAGAGGAACCGGTTGACTGAATGTAATCCATGATTTGATGTGTTTATGTGGGAAGTTCTCTTTATTTCATTGTTCATTAACTTACAAATTGGTGCCTTTTTTTTGATGGTCATGACTGCTCTTATTAATTTAGTTTATTGGTCATTTTAATGCTACAGCAACAATATTCAATTATGTTTTAATATCAATCCTATGCATTTGTGGTGCTTGGGTACATCTATGGAGGATTCATAAGAGGAATTTCAGTTGAATGTGTTGAAGACATGAGTCCATTTGAGCATGCAGTGTACAAATGATCTTCTTGGATGTGCTTACGACCTGAAGAGATGAAAAGTATAATGAGTTTTTCTGTAAAAAAATAAAATAAAAAAATGATGATATATGATAGCCCAAAAGGTAATAATAAAATAATGATAATAAAAAAGGAAGAAAAAAACCACAGTAAACAATTAGTTTGGATTAAATGAGTGCACCATTAATTAGGCTGTAATTCAATCATAACTAAAGGTAATGTAAAGGACACAGTGTGGATCGGGTCGACATATTGGCGCACATCGCTCGCGTGTCGTGAGCGTCATCCTCTATTGACCCTACGGAAAGATATCGCTCACGAGGGCCATGCTGCCGAATGTAGCATGCCCCTGCTACCACTTCGTCTCTGCCGGCACTTGCCGATGTCGCCCCCCGTCTGGTCCCATTGCCCATGATGTCGCTAGATACACATATTGAGTAGTGTGTACCCAGCTTATGTATTATCTTCTGTTACAGGTCCATACTCACACTTAGTTTTGGATTTGGGACTTATAGCTTGTGCATATTGACATTTATTCATTCTTTATCAATAGAAAAATTAGCTGAGTTAATGTGATAAAAATCAACATGCATTAGAGGAACTTAAATTAAGCTTCATGAACTGTAAAAAGCTTGGGGAGGTGGGGGGGGGGGGGGGGGATGAAGCCACCTTTAATTCATGTAGTTGACAACAATAATGTCTCGATTCTAGAGGCAACGTATGTGACTGTGTGCCTGATTCATGTTAGTATGGAATTACATAGCCGTAATGTGCAATTCCGTCCAATTCAAATTGTAATGCAGCAGGAGGTGTCTATAGGAGATGTACGCTTCCTGCTTGCAATAGCAAAGATCCGAGTGCTGCGTGTGAGGACATAGCCTCGGATCACCATCGCGACCATCAGTTTTGTGATGTGTACAGGCACTGGTCAGCCTGCGTAAGCTGAACTTACTCAGGCTGGCCATAGGATCCAGACACTGGGGTCCAGGATGACGCAGACTCTGGACCATCATCCCTTTAAAACTGTTTTGCATAATGGTTCCAATACCACCTCTGCTACACCCCCCAAATCAAGTTGCGGCTGACAGAGGGCAGCAAGCGACATGCGCAGAATGGACCAGGGTTGCATACAAATATGAATCAGGCCCTGTGTTTCAGCATATTAATATAAGGGTTTCAGTATGGTATTTTCTGATGGACAGGATGCCGGCGGTCAGAGTACCGACAGCCCCCTGGAAAGTACCATAACCCTCCCCTGCCCCCTACCCTAACCCTCCCTTGTGGGTGCCTAACCTAACCCTCCCTTCCCGCTGCCTAAACCTCCCCGCTTGGTGCCTAACCCTAAGCTCCCTATCAAAGTGCCTAAACCTAACCCTCTTTGTCCCCGGTACCTAACCATACCCTTCCCATCCCTGCACCCTAACCCCCCTCATAATGCCTAAACCTAACCTTTGTCCTGCTGGAAGAATGATCAGGATTCCAGCTGTCGGTATTTTGATGCCCTGTTGGGATTTAGACATGTGGCTTATGGCATCCTTCGGGATTCCGGCGTCGGTATATGGGCCGCTGGGATCCCATCCTTTAGGATCTTAACTGCATCACATTATAAGGCATGTTGTTTATGTTTCTCTATGCGGACAATGGATGTGTCTCTTGCACAAACAGTGTAGTATAGCAGCAGCAGGTGGGACTTCTTATAAAGGTGACCTTGGCTTTCATAACTGACTGCAAATACAGTGGTAATCTAAGCCTTGAATGACCCCTCCCAAAGGATGGTTTACATTGCATGTGACACATTATTATCTATTTCTCTTCTACTAGCTGCTCTACCCGTTCTTCGTACGGGAGTTTCTGATTTTCACGGGTGTAAATATAAATGAGTGTTAAAAATTTGGTAAATCTATAGAGATGTAAATTTGAGATGTCTTAATGTAAGTAAATATTAATCCATGGTTCTTGGCGTCACCTGAGGAGCAACCGTAGCAGATCAGGTCAAAAGTGCCAGCCCTTTTGTAAGTTATTAAATTCTACACACTGGAGGTGCAATCAAAATTTTGATCTGATTGTCCTTTTGGGGGGTTGTCGTTCACGCAACGCAAGCCACGTATCAGTAATGACGTCATTATGTCAACCCGCTTTTCATCCCCTTAGGGGAAGTTTATTAAAATTCTAATTACATAGTTTTCCTACTTCCCACCTGGAGAATACATAAGTAAAATTTCAGCTTCCTAACATATCGGGAAGTAAGAGAATTAGTGATGGGTGAGTGAGTGAGTGAGTGAGTGAGTGAGGGCTTTTGCATTTATATACATAGATAGTAAGTCCGTTTTTTAATATTCAAATCTGCATTCTAGCTAAATAAAGCACTATGGGCCTTAGGTTTGTAAGCAAAAAAAAAAAGTTAGCAATTGGTCAAAAAAGTTAGCAATTGGGCAAAACCATACTGTACTGCAGGTGGGGCAGATGTAACATGTGCAGAAAGAGTTAGATTTGGGTGGGGTGTGTTCAAACCGAAATCTAAATTGTAGTGTAGAAATTAAACAGGCAGTATTTACCCTGCACAGAAACAATATAACCCACCCAAATCTTAATCTCTCTGCACGTTACTTCTGCCCCACCTGCAGTACAACATGGTTTTACCCAATTGCTAACTTTTTTGGTTTGCTAACAAACCTGAATAACCCCCTTTATACTCAGTGGTGATGAAAAAATAAAAATAAAAATCTGTGCACACTTGCCGTCAGTATAATGCCAGCCACTAGGGGGCACCTCAAACATAATAATACAAATCATGTTTTTCCCTTCTATCTTTATTCTAGAAACCCCTCCCCCTTCATAAAATGCATGCAAAAATTACAGCTTTCATTAATTGATATGCCAGCCAGGCACTGCCTTGCATTGATATTCACACTATAGGATGGATGTTTGGTGTTGTCGTGCGTTCTGGAATCAGGCAAAATAGAGCTGGGTTATTTTTTAAGCAGTCCTAATTTTAGGTATACTCAATAAGATAGAGGGAATTTAGCGAAACAGACTTTTACATAAATATAATGCATGCAATAAAACATGTACAAAAAAATGGAAAAAAATTATCAGATAAATAAAAAAAGAAAACATGATATTGTATATGATGTACTTTTCCTGTAGTAGAGTGAAGATATAATAGTTATGTTATTATAGAAAATTATTTATGAATTGTATTTATAACATTCTCTATTTTCTTATTAACAAATTACAATTTACAAGTTTATCTTAATCAGTTTGTGTGATTATGTTTGTATTGTTTGCAATGTGATAAAAGAAGCATAAAAGTTGTATTCACTGTTTATTCTTAATATTTTTTGAGACTTATTTTAGTTGCTTTGTTTTTTGTTTAATTGTAAAGCTGTACATTGTTTTTTTCTATTACTGTATCTGCAACTGCATGTCTGTAGCTAAAGAGTACTGTTTTCTTTTGGGGATCCGGTCTCTAGGGCGACAGTAACTAGGTCGACATTATCTAGGTCGACCACTATTGGTCGACAGTAACTAGGTCGACAGGGTCTCTAGGTCGACATGTTCTAGGTCGATAGGTCAAAAGGTCAACATGAGTTTGTCACAATTTTTTTTTTTTTAACCTTTTCATACTTAACGATCCACGCGGACTCTGATTGGGAATAGTAACCTTGCCCGAAGCATGGCAAGTGACGTGAGCCATGCGAGGGGATACGGTGCACTAACTGGGGTTCCTGGCCACTGTACGAAGAAAATGACACACACAAAAAAAAAAACTCATGTTGACCTTTTGACCTGTCAACCTAGCACATGTCGACCTATAGACACTGTCGACCTAGTTACTATCTACCTTTCATACCACAAGCATTCTTTTGTATTATTATGGAAGCCACTACTGAGCTTTGTTTGTAGTGACAACCAGAAATTTAAGGAGAAAATATAATTAACAAAGGGCAAAAGTCTGGATGGACAAAGAAGGTTATTTCACTGCCATGATGGAGAATAGTCACTTTTTGTGTTCATAAAGTATGCTTCTTGGTTATAAGAACATACAAAATAGTGGAATGGGAACGAACTGATGTTATGTAGTTCCAGTGGCGGCTGCAGTACAGTCCAAAATTCAAACAGGGGAACCACAGCAACAGCCAGTGAGTCTCGGACGGCGAGGTTTAGCAGAGTACGGGTAGCAGTTAGTGTGACTCTCCTATTTGAAGTTTGGACTGTGCTGCAGCCCCACCTGTGGAACTGTCGCTGGTAGTTACTATGTCGACATTCAGTAACAATACTGTATATTCGATCAGAATGTTGACATGTTTACAATGTCGACATGCAGCATGTTAGCATTGACATGGAATGTTGACAGGGTCTCAAAGTCGATATTCACAATGCATGTCTACCCGTGTCTACATTAAGAACATATCAGGATCAGGGTGCAGTTAGAGTAACACAGTGCTGTGGATATTCTCACTGCCGACATACATAATGACGACGTCATCATTATGTCAGTGTCAACCTTGTGAATGTCAACTTTGAGACCCTGACGACATTCTGAATGTGGACATTCAGAACATATTAACATTGTTGTGTCTACATGCTGAATGTCGACATCCTGAAAGTCGACCACTTATATCACAACCGACCGGACAGCCTGAGAGTTTCTATATGAGTATACGTGTGGTGGCTTTCCCCAAAGGCACAGTGATATACAGTAGGAAAAGATGGGGGCTCATCAGTTGACCTCCTATGGACAGTTCATACAATGTGGGATGGAGTACTAGTGCATATACAGTAGATCACAGGTTCTCAAACTCGGTCCTCAGGACCCCACACAGTTCATGTTTTCCAGGTCACCTGTGGATTTTTGAACTGTGACAGTTGGTAATACACAGTGCACTTGCTGGGTGACATGGAAAACGTGAACTGTGTGGGGTCCTGAGGACCGAGTTTGAGAACCACTGCAGTAGATGACAGCTTATGTTGAGTGTTGCCGTATATTATACAGTGTACACTATATTTCTATCTATCTACAGTATCTATCTATCTATCTATCTATCTATCTCGCATTAAAATAACACATCTCAGTGGATGTCAGGGCATGATGGGGCTTATTCCTATGCAAAGATTATTTTACAGTGAGTTAATATAATGATAAATGTAATAAAAAGTAAAAAAAAAATAATCCCTGTAAAATAATAAAAATTTTATTTTAAAAAAGTTTCACGGTAGCTAATTTGAAAATGTGGAAATTAAATACCACATGGTCACCTGTAAATGACGCTAGAGAAACAGGTACATGAATTGGGTTCACTACGATATGCCGGCGGTCGGGCTCCCGGCGACCAGCATACCGGCGCCGGGAGCCCGACCGCCAGCTTACCGACAGTGTGGCGAGCGCAAATGAGCCCCTTGCAGGCTCACTGCTCTCGCCACGCTACGGGCACGGTGGCGCGCTACACTATTTTATTCTCCCTCCAGGGGGGTCGTGGACCCCCACGAGGGAGAATAAGTGTCAGTATGCCGGCTGTCGGGATCCCGGCGCCGGTATACTGTGCGCCGGGATCCCGTCAGTCGGCATACTGAAGACCACCCCATGAATTGATATGTCTTCTAGGAATACAGTATGAATATTAAGTTAGTTCGCACAAGCAGTGCTTTTCTTATAGGGATCAATAATCCCTAGTGGGCTGGTGTCACTTAGGGGTCTATTCATGAAGCAGTGAAAAGTGTTTAGAAGTGAGCCAGTGGAAAAGTTGCCCACGGCAACCAATCACCATTGACGTAACATTTATAATTTGTATAATATAAAATTATACAGGGCAGCTGATTGGTTGCCATGGGCAACTTCTCCACTGGCTCACTTCTCCACTCTTTTCACAGCATCATGAATAGACCCAACGATCATCTCTCCTCTTCTTGACAACAGAAAGACAAGAAAATTAGTTTTATTATTGATAGATTGTGGTTGATGTTGAGATGGGCATGTGTCTGCTTTCTTGGTGGTAAATTTACTAAGGTGGGAGTTTTTTTAGAACTGGTGATGTTGCTGACAGCAACCAATCAGATTCTGCTTAACATTTATATAGCTGCTTTTAGAAGATAATAGAAAGAGTCTGATTGGTTGCTATAGGCAACATCACCAGTTCTAAAAAAAAACCTCCCACCTCAGTAAATATACCCTAATGTAAAGTACACCAATTTGTACTGAGCATAGCCAAAAATAAAACCATCTGCCTTATGTAGCTAAACAATCTAACTGACATATTTACTGTATCAAAATAACTTTTACTACAATAATGTGAAAAAGGGTGTTTTTACACACTTTTCACATAATTTTAGTATCACCTGAATGTACAGTACTAAAGGGCAATTGGAAGAGAATTTGCTAAATTCTCCCCCAAGCCCTTTAATTGCATTCCATATCTCATTTCCCATTTGTTGAAAGGGATATATGAGCTGTCCGAATTTACTCAAATTTAAATAAAAATAAAAATACCAGCGGGAGTCCCGTGATAATAATGCTATCTCTAGAGCCCTGTGATAATAACGCTATCTCCAGAGCCCAGTAATAACGCTATCACCAGATAGCATTATCAGGGCTTCCCTCTGGTTCCCTGACTCCTGCACATCCTTCTCTGCCTGCTGCCAGTGTCTGATAGACCATAGGCTGATCACTGTGTAAAAAAAAAAAAAAACAGAAAAAAAAAAACCAGTAGCGCACATGCGGGATAACACACTCAGGGTATTTGTCACAAAAAAATATGTGTATTCGCAGGGACAGAGCTTTCTCGCAAGCTCTATCCCTGCATGGATAACTAATACATCTTTGCAATGTATTCAATTATCACATCATGGATTTGGACCAATTTATCATATCTCATCCATTTCCGAGATGAAGATTGTGATAAATCTGCACCTAATGGAGATTACTGTACTATAGCAGGTTTTTATCACTACATTACCAAAACAAGTGTTAACAAACTTCTCTTGCCCTGGTGACCTGGCTGGAAATATGTGTGTATTGGTGTAAACACACCTGATATAAAATGCCACATATGATAATGGTCCTAGATGTAACTTGCAATGGCTATGCCTCAGCTTCTGCACTATGTTGCTTTTACTTAGTTTTTAGCACACATGCGGCAAACTGGGCATAAGCCCCTGTATCCTACAAATATATATATTTTTAGAGGTAAGCCATTACACTTGCACTACATCTTATTAAAACAATATTGATTTGCCAAAACAGAAGTGAAATGCTAAGCGTTATACTGGTTGAGTATCCCATATCCAATAATTCCGAAATACGGAATATTCCGAAATACGTATTTTTTTGTGTGAGAGTGAGATAGAGAAACCTTTGTTTTCTGGTTGCTCAATATACACAAACTTTGTTTAATACACAAAGTTATTAAAAATATTAAATGACCTTCAGGCTGTGTGTATAACGTGTATATGGAACATAAATTAATTGTGTGTATGTGCACAAATTTTGTTTAATGCACAATATAATTAAAAAATATTGGCTAAAATTACCTTCAGGCTGTGTGTATAAGGTGTGTATGAAACATAAATGCATTCTGTGCTTAGACTTGGGTCCCATCGCCATGATATCTCATTATGTTATGCAATTATTCCAAAATACGGAAAAATCCAATATCCAAAATACTTCTGGTCCCAAGCATTTTGGATATGGGATACTCAACCTGTATTTATTTTGACAATACTTTTTTTCTCTACATCGCTATGATAATTAAGCCTTGCAGTATTGGGTTATTAACAAGCATGAAACAAGCCTATTGTTAGCATTGTCTCTGCGAATGCTGTATATCGGGTAATGAATTATAAAATATGTTGGATATGTCATGGCAGATTGCATGACAGATGTTCTACATCACACAGAGTATAACTTGGGGACGGGAGAACTCTGTGAATATAGATGAATGCTGCACTTTGAAGAGTCAGATGTGCATTTAAAGTTACATAAAAGTTTTTAAATAATTAAAAAAAAAATCACTATTCTTTTAACTTTGAAAACATTTTTATTTACAGTATTTTCTTTTAATTTTTGTAGAATATACAGTAGAGACCGTCCCTCCTGTACAGTACGCGGGTGTAATCCGGGTCACATGTGTGCAGATGAACGCTGAATTGCACTGAAAAGATAAGTCTACTCTTACTGTACCTCTGATATGCGACATCTTAATGATAAAAGCTGCAATAGAATCTTCTAATGCTATTATATGCAATGATAGTAAAATGTTTATTGATAAACATCCTACTGTCCATCTTGTATCCTGTTACAAACTGATTGAATATGGGTAGCATGTACTGCAAAGACACGTTATACAGAAGTGTCACAAGGGGGGTGTCAAAATGCTGGCTTCTCCATAGTGACCGGGAGCCAGTTGCTGCAGTATGACATTACCCTGCAGCGCCCAGCTCCTGTCATGAAGAAGGAGCCAGCAGTGCAGGGACTATTATCTGGGGGGTTCACTACGATATGCCGGCGGTCGGGCTCCCGGCGACCAGCATACCGGCGCCGGGTGCCCGACCGCCGGCTTACCGACAGTGTGGCAAGCGCAAATGAGCCCCTTGCGGGCTCACTGCGCTCGCCACGCTACGCGCGCCACACTATTTTATTCTCCCTCCAGGGGGGTCGTGGACCCCCACGAGGGAGAATAAGTGTCGGTATGCCGGCTGTCGGGATCCCGGCGCCGGTATACTGTGCGCCGGGATCCCGTCAGTCGGCATACAGAAGACCACCCGTATCTGGGGACCAGCCCAGCATCTTCCAGGGATGCAGGCCACGCCCCAGAATGCTGTAACTGGGGGATTTCTTGCAAAACAGCACCCCATAGTGATGCCATCGGGGAACTTTCCATGAAGCCACACCCCATACTGGGAAGTCACATCCCCTTTTTAAGGTGTTATTGGCTGCATCGGATGTCACCGACCCCAGGGCGCCACTTGCCTTATACAGAATTTTTCTGCTGACTAATAGAATACATTAATGAAGGCATCAAATCCAATCCTTTCTCCTAAATCATATGTAGACAGAATTCTCTATATATCATTTGAGATCTATGTATGAAATGTAAAAAAATGGTGGCCAAAATTTTCTGTAAATAAATTTTAGATTGTATAGTATACAGTACAAAGATATACGCTATACTGTATATAGGATATACTAACAAATAAACCTTTTCAAATAATTATATATATATATTATTTTTTTATATCTTTAAGTGGATTTTTTTGTGATGTCTGTATTTTCTAATGATTGATAGTATATGTAAATATGTTTGAATTGCACCTCTCTCTCGCATAGTGCTATTATACTGTTTTATATTTTAGAAGTTCACTTATTAGATGCTATCATTTCTCTATTGCCTTTTAGAAAATTATATAAAAACAGCATCTGATTGGTTGCTATGGGCAACCTCACCAATTCTCTGTTTAAAAGCTTTAGTAAATTTACCCCTAAATCTGATTGAGATTAGGATTTTAATGGATTTTAGGCTAGGCTAGGAAGCATAACGGGGCCATTGAAATTAATCTTTTTAGTTAATTAATTATTCAAATTAAGGTGCAACATCTGAAAGACAAACAACAGACTTGAAGGAAATGTTTACATTTATTATAAGCCCTAATTATGTTATACTATTGAGACAGATTTTCCTGTGTATGAATTGGTACTGTTGATTTTGTGACATTTTTGTTCTGGATTTTGTTTATCTGTATGTGAGAATTGTTTCGATGGATCCATGTTTCCAGGAACCTGCAAAAAACATTTACTGCTGCAGCGAGTGTATGTGTGGAAAAACCCTGTTAACCAATCAGAAGGCCCTTACAGCATCACGTGATCATTGGCGGTAACTCTGTTATGGGCGTGACTAACCTTACTTCCGGAGTCTTTGCTTCCACATTCCCCTTTATCGTACCACCATTTGCTTTTCAGCTTGTCTAAGACGCCTTGCTCACTGAGTTTCAATACCGCTAGGTTTACAGCACCTCTTCAAACCATGGGAAATAACATAAATAACATCACCAATGTTATTTTATGTTATTCAGTAGCATAGCAACATTTCATTGAGGCATTCATTGACGTGTGCGTGTACCATGACAAAGTGATACGCTTCAATACTCCATCAAGCGCCCACCACCCATACCCTCCATCCCCTAGTACCCACCTCTCCCCTCTCTTCCAGCCAAGCCAGACGAGTATTAACTATATCACTTTGAGTAACCAGCAACACCCGTCCCCTGCCTGTGGACAAGCCACTTCCTTGCTCCCGGTGTCTCTGTAGCCAAATATTTTCCAGTCTCCTTGTTTTGCAGTTCTCACCTCATCTGAGCTGGTAATATAAAGGCAGCCATTTTGCACATGCAGTGCAGTGTGGGATATCTCAAAGACTGGCTAAACCCTGGGTGATTGTTTGGTTTGTACAGGGGTAGTCATTATTACTCAATCACACAGTTATATTGTAATTTTTTTTTTTCACTAAGAGATTTTGTTCTCAGATCAAACTATTCCGATATTGTACATTCATTTTTAGTCACCTTTTGTGTACAATATATTTGCATTTCCACTTATACAGCAAATTGTATTTTTTTATTTTGTTCATTTATAAGTAGAAGCATCTAAAATAGAATTTTTTTCAGTATACAAGATTTTAAAATTTTCATGTATCTGTGTATTTGCAATTGTATTTATCGGAATAGAATTGCCTATTTCCGTTGCTGAAGGAAAACTATATTCTTTGTTCATGCTTTGCTAAAGCTAAAAAACACAGTGTCAATCAGGAGCTTCCTGCGGTATGCTTCACGGCAATTTAGTTTTATGGCAGCGCTAATTACCATCACTGGAGGTCATTTATAAAGTGCAATCGAGGCCCACCACAAAACACCTTGTTCAGCACAGCAACAGGATGGTCTGTCTGGCAGAAATTAAGTATTAGGTTGGAGTTCTCTTTTTTGAGTGACCCCTCCACAAAGTAGAGATGTATGGAAAAGAGGACTAGAGGAACAATGGCCAAAAACTTACTGCTTAGCACAACCCCATTCCATAAAATAAACTTCTGTGTTTCTCCTAAAATTCTCCTCAAATGTATTCAACTAATCATGAGCAAGATACTGTGGGCAGCTTTATGTGTAAAAGCATTTGATTACATTGTTTGGAATGTATCTGAAAATAAACTTTTCCAACGAAGCTCAAAATTAAGATACAATTTTTTTTCCTTAGGGCAAGGCTCCAAAAGCTTCAGCTCTAAGCTAGGGAAGGATTCAAATGCACGGAGAGCACACAGGCCCTTGGTTTCAGGTGGGCTTACACAACACACCTTGTACCCATTTCTTGAATACCTAACCCTGCGGAGCCCGGCAATGGTGACAGCAGCGCTCTACAAATCACTGGGAAATTGGCGCGGCAGCCATTTTCCTACTGTTTTGTGCATGTGCAGTAAGAAAATTGCTGTGAAAATGTCCGCCACACCATTTTCCCAGAGACCTGGCATACACACTGGACCCCTGCTATCTTTATACGCCCCTGTTGCAAGGTCTAAAACACAAAGCAACTTTTCAACAGCAAAATAAAGGGCCCTAGAATTAGTCCACTATGCTCCCTATGCTAATTTCAAGGCCAATGTGCTGACTCCGTACTTTGCTAAGAATACCCTTACATCCTCCAACTCTGCATCTGGCTGTCCAGTCTTCTTCAAACGTTGTCATCCTGCGCTGTAAAACTTAAGCTAAATGGCAAAAATATGGTTCTACAAACTGAGATGCCTGATGGGTCCAAAGCTGGATTTGCACTATGCAGCGAGCATTTTGTACTTTATAAATGACCTCCATTGCCTAACACTTAGACTATAGCAAGTGATGCTTCATGTTTAAACAGATCCATTGACATTGTTGAATTGAAGTTTTAAAGCAACTTTGTCATGCTTTTCATGCATTTTTGTTCCATTCTTGCGACAGCTAAATAAGTTATTATGGAATTATGCTTTGTGTGCTCTCCCTAAGCAGAATGGCACCGGGGCCACGGCATAAAAGGTGTACAAGGCAGTTGCTGGTTACTATCATGCTGTTTTGTTACCCGCTAGTTTGTTCTTACTGGGGCTGACCTTGGAATCACCTCCCCCGCTGCCGCATTCTCCCTTGTCGTACCACCATTTGTTTTTCAATTTGTCCAAAAGCCCCTGCTCGTTCAGTTTTAATACTGCCAGGTTTACTGGATTTCTTTAAAAATGAATAGATAACACTCGATAAGTTACAGCTTGAGAAATCACTCATGACGTCGTGAGACAAAGGATAGGTGAACCAGCTGCAAGTTTCATCCTAAACCACATACCCCCCAATCCTGCTCCAACTCCGTCACCACAGCACAGACAGTGTCTGAAATAATACAGATACAGGAGTCCAGGAAATCTATTGCATATTGGTTGAACAGATCAGACAAGTTACTACCTGTACATGTTATCTTTTTGTGCCTTTATTCTGCATGGGAACTAATTGCAATGAACCAATTCATCAGGTGCTTGACACGTGTCCAGTTTTACATGGCTGATCTGGTAATTCCAAGCTCACAAATAAGTGATTGCAAAAACAACATTTTCCTCCAATGGGCAAAACCATATGCGGTGCAGGTGGGACAGATACAGTATAACATGTGCAGAGAGAGATAGACTTGGGTGAGGTGTGTTCAAACTGAATTCTAAATTGCAGTGTAAAAAATAAAAAAGCCAGTATTTACCCTGCACAGAAACAATATAACCCACCCAAATCTAACTCTCTCTGCAAATGTTATATCTGCCCCACCTTCAGTGCACATGGTTTTTCCCATTAGATGGAAATGTTGTTTTGTAATCAACCCTGACTTGGGCCCTATATACTGTACTTTATTGCCTTCTCGTAAATGTGTACCTTTCACTTCAACATTACAACGTACTAATAGATCACATTATTATAACTTACCGCCATTTATATGACTTGTTTATGCCAAGTGAAAAAAATGAGCTGTTAGTGATTGCTCCTCTCTCACTGTATCGGATCTCCACCTAGATTTTCTTGGCCCGGGTGGCCTGGCAGTGGGCTGTGGCAAGGAACTTGAATTGCTCATTAGAAAAGCCTACAGTATATGCATATTATAATTTTATTTACGCTCTCTGTCAACAGGGGGTTAAATAGTGTAGACATGTGATGAGATCAGGGGCATGGAGAATAAAGTTGTAGCCATTCTAGTCAAACTGTGTATTGTTATATTATAATGTATGTGCTATTTGTGCAACAAAGTTGTGCGTGTGTGTGTGTGTACATAGTTATATATTGTATAACCTCATATGTATTCTTAAATGTCATTCAGTAGGGCCATCCTTAATACTATTAAGAAGATGCTTCTTTGTTCTTTAGCAGACACTTCTTTCTGCATCCATCCGGTCTGGGCAGACTATGCGTTTGTGGTGACCAGGATGAGATAAAGGCTGTGGAAAGTCACAGGTACATCCCAGGCAAAGCAAATCACTGCGAGAGCAGAAGGGCTGAAATTGCGTGGTTGCAGCCAAGCGTGGTGGTGTAACCTAGTCACTGCTAACAAGGTGTAACAGGCTCTGACTGGACTGGATGAAGAACGCCAATTATCAATCACAAAGAAGACAAAAAGCATAGAGAAGTGTCCACAAATGGATCGAGAAGTGTGTGTGTGTGTGTGTGTGTGTGTGTGTGTGTGTGTGTGTGAGGAGGGTAAATATTTGAAGGGTGTGTCTCAGCAGCTCTTATTGTGCAATGAAGTGACTGAGGGGATGATGTACTAAGCTGATGTACTAAGCCTTGAAAAGTGATAAATTTCACTGTGATAAAGTACCAACCAATCAACTCCTAACTACCGTGTTACAGGATGTGTTTGAAAAATGACAGGAGCTGGTTGGTTGGTGCTTTATCACAGTGAAATGTATCACTTTTCAAGGCTTAGTACATCTGGACCTGAGACAAAAACACTGGTGAGATAATGTGCAGTGTCCCGGACATCCTGGTATTGTGTCAGTTAGGATGCTGTTTTATGTTGTTTGTTTTTATACTATGAAAGGGGGCGTCTTTCAATCACTACTTGCTTAAGCGATTTACTTAAATAAACTTGAGGTGCTGGAAAGGCCAGTGGTGATGCAAAAGGCTGACCAGTAGGCTGGCAAGGCAAAAAGAGCCAAACAGTACCCTGGTATAGTCACATGGCCCACTGACAGAGGTAGGCTAGTGCAGCAGGTGTTGTTTAGTGGTGTAAATCATGTTGCTAGATAAAGTGCAGGGTGGGAAGGAAAATATTCTGAATATTCAGTATGCACTGAGCAATTATTCATTCAAGATAGTGGTATGATCACCATGGTCCAGGCAAAAGTCTATAAAAAGGCAACCAGCTTCAGTATAAAAAAAAGAGTACAAATGAGACTAAGGGGTCTATTTACTAAGCCTTGGATGGAGATAAAGTGGACGGAGATAAAGTACCAGCCAATCAGCTCCTAACTGCCATTTTTCAAACCCAACCTGTGACATGGCAGTTAGGAGCTGATTGGCTGGTACTTTATCTCCGTCCACTTTATCTCCATCCAAGGCTTAGTAAATAGACCCCTTAATTAAAAACAAATAACCCCTTAGAACAGTGTCTCCCAAACTTGGTTTTCTAGGAATCCCAACAGGCCATGTTTTAAGGAATCCATGCATGAGTGTAGGTGACCCCATTAGTACCTTGGTCAGTTTAATTTAACCATGGATATCCTTAAAACATGGACTGTTAGGTTGCCTTGAGGATCAGGTTTAGGGAACACTGTCTTATATTACAAAAGGAGTTGGACCACCATCATCACTGCATTAAAAAACAGATTGGGTAATTTCACAAGGTCCAAGGACATTCACTGAATGGACCTTAGACAGAGTGGAGTTGTGGGTGGCTTGTGAAATAGGGGACTGTGTTCAGCTCACATGCAATATCTGTTAAAAACACGGTATTTCGGATAAAATGATAACCCCTGGCTGATCACTTTAAAAAACATTCATTAAGCAACAGTATCTTTTTGTGAGTCTGTATTTGTGTGTGACCTTCTATGTGCCACATTACTGTACAGTGCAGCAGAATATGATGGTGCTCATTAAATAAAGGATAATAACGTTAGCCAAAACAGTTACGGTAAACATGATGTTGATAACATTCTAGTTATTGCTGCCTTGGTGACGGAGCTGGAGCATTACTGCATTATGCAGCAGTAAAATGTGGTTTGTAAAGAACAATCTACGGTAGGAAACAGGATGGATCTTGCAGTGGGAAGAAATCATTAAGTGAAAACGAAATACTGGACAACAGTAAGATTGACTGTTATGCCCCTTTAAGACGTCCATATTGTCCCTGATCCTTGGCAGCGGGGGCTGGGGTGAGGTGTATAATTTTTTTGAGAAGATATTGGGGAAAAATATAGATTATAACTGGATCACCAATCCTTCTGAGTGATTCTCTAATGACACAGAACACACACATACATACATAGACCAAACCTTTAGCAATGAGCCTAAGGCTGTAACGGGAGGAACATATGATATGGGGATGCAGGTGGAAATGCCTCAGGCTAAGTAGATGGCAAGGTCCATCAGCCGTGCAAGGAATGAAGGCTGTATGGAGTGAGACATAGACAGACCTGCTACATTTTTTCTGGTCACACTTCAAATTTCTTAATTTCCTTTTGTAAGAGTAGTCTGGCCAACTCTCCCGAAAAACCCTGCAACTTCAGGAAGCAAACTGATAACCCTACTTATCCAAATACAGGTTTGTGGAATACAATAAAGGACTTCTGGGGAGATGTATCAAACCTCAGAGAGAGGTAAATTGGAGAGAGCGAAAAAAGTACCAACCAATCAGTTCCTGTCAAACACAGCCTGTAAAATGGCAGTTAGGAGCTGACTGGCTGGTACTTTGGGACGAGATGTACTAAGCAGTGAAAAGAGTGGAGAAGTGAGCCAGTGGAGATTTTGCCCATGGCCACCAATCAGCATTGAAGTAACACTTGTAATCTGCATATTATAAAATTATACAGAGCAGCTGATTGGTTGCTATGGGCAACTTTTCCACTAGCCCTCTTCTCCACTCTTTTCACTACTTAGTACATCTCCAGGCAAATCTCTTGCCACTTTATGTCTCTCCATGGTTTGATCCGTCTCTCCCTGTATTATGTACTTGAACATATTGAGAGGATTTTAAGCACATAGTAAATGGAAGTTATTTAACAGTAAAGTATAAAGGCCCAATGCAGAGTTTAGTTGAATGTAGAAGTCGCTATCTTTAATTCTCCTCTATGGCCATCTTACCCGGATTCTTGTTCATGGTTGTGATAAATGTTGTACATCCTTACAACCAGAGATACTATACATTCTTTCCCACAATCTCACCCAGGGGCCGTTGCAGTGTTGCATGCAAGTCAGCAACAATTACACTCATAGTGCATTCGTGGAATTAAATATACAGTATACATGCATGTATGCAGGGCCGGAGCAGGAGTCTATGACTCGCAGTGCCAGTGACCCCGCCCCCTTCTCCTGAACCCGTGACATTGTGACATCACGTCTAGGGACGAGGCCACTGTTATTACAAAGTAGAGCACTGCCTGAAGCGTCTTTAGGACAGCTCTACAGGCTGCAGGATGTGTGCCGGAATGTCCCTTGGCTCTGCAGGGTCTTATTTCAGGCACCATTTACACACCCCTAGTTACAGCCTTATGCGTAGGTACGTGTCTGTGTGACTGCACCCCACCACCCCTATCTGTATTCTAGGTTAAACAGCCATCATCATTTTCAGTGTACTGTGTCAACTTGCTCCATCCCTATATGCCTGGTGCAAGAGATGCATCTGAACTCAGCATGTTCTGCAATTCTACCTACACGCTGTACATGACTGGACATCTCATGTATACGCGTACGCATAGCTATGGAGCATGCGCAATGCTAAAAACGATGAGATTCACTCAAAAAAATGGGCCTGTATTCAACTCTATTTTACTATGGTCTGTTCTAATTTGCCTTCTTGCCAATTAGTAATCTCTATGATGCAATTAATCTATATTACTGGAAAGACAATAAATTTGCGTACACATTTTCTGAATGTTAAAGATCCATTTAATCGCAGGTCGGAGTAATAGAGATTCATTTGCATACGCTTTTATGTCCTTTGAGCATTATTAAAAAATAAAATATAACACAGGATTTAAAATCAATTGTTTATGATGCTATAAAAATATAACTGTGGTTACATTGTCATATAGACATCCCAACTGTTGGCTTTCTTCTTCAGAAATCCTACAAATCCTCACAACTTACCCTGTTAATGAATTGCCATACACAGTTTTAGACTGCAGATGCCACTGTTGCAGTTGCTATCTATAGAAAGTATTTGGAGAATGGTAACATTTGTCTATGCATAGCAATGGAAACAGTATAACCATAGACTATAGAATTAAGAAAAAATACTCAGTGGATTAGCTTGCTGTGTGTGCGTTGTTGGCATGTAGAAGGAATTGTGGGCAATTAATGGAGGTGCGCATGCAGAGTTCTGCCCGATTGTAGATGGATCTCTGGCACCAAGGATGGGCCTACAGCAAGTGTGCACTGATGATGTGGATGGATGGGAGTGGTATTCACATTTATGTCTGAGCGTGCCATGTGGCCTTGGGTGCATTCAAATTGGTGCAATTCCGGATCAAACCCTGAATGAGACACAAAACCAGCACCTTTATGCGCACAAGAGCGCAGTGAAACTGTATATATATATATACACCAATAACATTAATGCAATGTGCAGATTTTGCATCAAAAGATGAAGTAGAGCATTCTACAGCTACTAGATAATGGGCCTGGTTTCAACTGGGCAAAGGATTGCTGGGCATGACAATTTACCCCTTTTCACCCCCTAGGTGGCTGCAAATAACTGTCACAGTTTCCAGGCCAACCAGCAGGTCACATATTTCAGGTCACCTAGCAGGTGCACAGGAAGAGTTCACCAACTGTCACATCTTCCAGAGCACAATGGTGATGCTTTGTAAATGGCAGGCGGACGTTTTGCCATATTTGTCCGAAACGAAGCTACCAATTACAATGCCAATATTTTTCTGCAAATCTGCGGAGACAATATTTTACTGCAAATCTACGGACCAAGGGCCTAATTCAGTAAGGATTGCATTTAAAAAGTTGCTCGCAGCACCTTTGCAAATGCAATCCTTAGCAATGCAAATGCAGGAGGAGGTGCACAGCAGCTCCTTCCTGCATTTGTGATCTGTACACTGCATTGTGGTCGCAGTTCTGGATGAACATCGCGACCCTGTGGCTTGCAAGGCCAAGAACACTGCATCTGGGTCCTTTGCCTTGCTAGCAGTAGCGGATCTTGCCACGGGCCAGCAGGACTTTTGCCCGGGGCGCCGCCTTCCGGAGGGCGCCGCACCACGGCAAGATCCGCTGCTGCTGTGCCCCTCGCTGCCGCTGGCCACTGTCCAGCTGCCCGCTGTGAAGGGAAACTAGACGCTACGCATCTAGTTTCCCTTCGTGGAGAGGACCTTTTCTGTAATGATGTGCGGTGCGCGTTGACGTCATCGCGCACCGCACAGCAAAGGTTCTCTTCACGAAGGGAACTAGATGCGTAGCGTCTAGTTTTCCTTCGTGGAGAGGACCTTTGCTGTGCGGTGCGTGATGACGTCATCGTGCACCGCACATCATCTCAGCGGCGCTACTACTGTACAGGGGGCGTAACTGAACATGCCCCCTGTATGAAGCCACGCCCCCTATGGCCGCCCGGGGCGCAAAAAGACCCTGAGCCGGCCCTGCTTGCTAGTCCTGGAAAACGGGGGCGATAGCCACCGCCCCTCCCCCAAAAGCCTTTGCCTTATTATTACAATGTAATTACAGGGCCCGTTCTGCACATGCGTAGAACAGGTTCTGAACCTGCGCGGTTTCCCGACCATTGCATAAGCGATCCAGTCTGAATTAGGTTCCAAGACCTTTAATTTGGAATATGATGTGCCCTGCTCAGACAATGGCCTCATACAAATATGCCATTCATAAAAGTCATCTTTCTGCTATTAATATATAGATAATACAGCCTGGCCTTTCTTTGAGAAAGAGTGCACCATCCCCACCCTTACAGCCCTACTCCATCATTTCACTGAACTGTCTGCAAATGTTTCATGTTTTGCCTGCTGCAGCAAGACAGTTTATTTCTTATTGCCTAAGGCTATGAGAATATCTTGTGAGCGGAACAGGACAAGGACATGTGTCAGTAAGTGTAAGGGGAGGCAGTGTACATGTAGAAGAATATGTTTCCTGTCAGCGGAGGACATACATTTGCATTCTCTTCTCAGCTTTATCCTGTGATGCTAGATATTAGTTAGTGTGGTCAGAGGCACATTAGCTCTAGAACAAGGTATTTCAGCAGTAAAGGCAAGCATAACAACTGTGAGCTGATGCAGAGTTCAGCCCAAGACGAACTAAATCGTTCCGGCATTGTTTGCACAGAACAAAAGGGTAGATGTATGAAGGGTCGATATGGGGAAGAAGTGGTATCAGCGCAAGTTATGTGCGCTTATACCGCTTCTCCCCCATGTACAGTATGAGTGTGTCGGTGTGCGGTACATGACAGTGCGCCCCTTACTATATCGGCGCTGTAGTCTACAAGATAGCACACCAATAGACAGGGTAATGTATGAACGGTTAGGGGCACTGACCATTCCGACACCTGCAGCTATCCATTTTGACAGCTGCAGGTGTCGTTGCCGGGTGTGTAACACGTGATCGGCGGTCAGGAGACCGCTGGTCAGCATACTGACGCTGGCAGTGGAATGCCGGCAGAGGGGTGGGGCAAGTGCAGCAAGCCATGCTGCGGGCTCGGTGGCGGCCTGCGGTTGCCGCGGGTTCTATTCCCACTCTATGGGTGTCGTGGACACCCATGAAAGGGAATAGTCTCTGTTGGTCGGCAATGCCGACCATCGGGATTGTGATGGGACGGGATGTAAGGGGAGGTCATGTGACTGCCGGTCACATAACTATATCGCTCGTTACCCATACACCACAGCAGGGACAGCGCTGTCCCTGGAGGTAAATCTATTATACTCGCACGTATACTGCCGGAGCAGGGGAGTGAAAACTTCCCCCTCCGGCGATCCCCGTTAGAGCGCACAACGCATCAGCCTAGTGCTAATGCGCTGTATCTTTACCCCGGCTGGCTCCACTGGGCATGCGCGAGATCTCGCTATTATCACAAGATCTCCTGTGCAGCCCAGTGCCAGCAGCCACCGCAACCAGTGACATAACTGTTCCTGCTGTTTTGAGGGGAGGGCAATAGGACAATCTAAAAGATGACCATGCTGGCACCTGAAGCTACAGCATTGATTTCGACAGCTGCACATGCCGGAATGGTCATCTTTTAGATAGCAGCACCAATATAGACAGGGGTGCTTAGTGCATAGTGCACTAGACTGATGCACTGTGGGCTCTGGCGGGGATTGTCAGTTGGGGGAGTTTTCACTCACCCACTTTGGCAGACAAGATGTTAGTTAGTTCATTTTGTCAGTGTAGCTTCCTGTTTCGCATCAGTAATGAGGCAAAACAAGAAGTGCTATAGTGGCACGATCCATGCCCCCTAAATGTATAAAGAGTAGTACGCATCTCTGTGGCGCATTGTACCCATCTGTCTGCTTGGCTTGATAATGATACCCATCATCATCACCACAAGCTCTATCTTTGCTGCAAATGCGGTATTCAGGCAGACAGTATGGATGGTGTAATAGTTTACTGCCTCACAGCACTGAGGTCATAGGTTCGATTCCCATCATGGTCCTAACTGTGTGGAGTTTGTATATTCTCCACGTGCTTGCATGGGTTTCTTCTGGGTACTCAGGTTTTCCTCCCACAATCCAAAAATATACTGGAAGGTTAACTGTTACCTGACAAAAATTAACCCTGGTATGTATGTGTGTGCATGTACATGTGTTTAGGGCATACTAGATGGGCTAAGTGGTTCTTATCTCCAATCAACATCTAATCTTTTGCGCCAAGAATAGGACTTATAGTGATGATGGCTATGAAACCAATCATATGGATCCGCTATCCATATGGTTGGTTTCATAGCCATCATCACTATAAGTCCTATTCTTGGCGCAAAAGAATAGATTTTGATTGGAGATATACCCATATCTGCGGCCTAACAGTTATACCCATATCTGCGGCCTAACCGCAGAGATGGGTATAACTGCGAATACGGGCAAATACTGTATATGCAATGTAAGAGCAGTTACAGATGACTACATTCATTTGTGCATTGGCCCCATTGTGGTCAACACTAAATAACACATTAACCCATTTATTACAAATGTTACTTATGCAACAGTGACTTATCTGTGCAGAACTTGCAACACTGTACTTAGCAATTAATTGGTTAAAGTAGCAAACTTGCACCTTCCAGAGCCTATGTTTTCTGTTGAGCCAAGCAGTCCTGACACTGGGAATTAGACCTGAATGCCATGGATTTACTTGGGATTCCTGCACTTAGTAGATGTACTTAGTGGGTCTAGAATCGGCAGAGTCTTCTTTAAAGCAGATATTGTCCATTCTAGCAACAGCTCAAGTTTTACATCTTATAATGTAATCTTATAATGTAATGTATAACCTCCTTGTAATTTGGCCACGCACATAATAATATTCTTGGTAATTTTGTTATTTCAAAGTGGCCCAATCACCATGTGTTGGCCCCAAATTATCATCTGAATATTTCAAATTAAATTCTGATCTGGTTGAGTGGTAAATTCTGTTAGCACATGATTCACCTGTTCACGTACCTCTTGCTCTCTCTAATGCTGCTTTCACATCGCAAATGCCGGATCCTACCCGGTAAGAGAAAAGTGTACTTACCGGGTGGGATCCGGCATTTGCGCTCCGTTGCTGGCTTTCCGACCCGGCAATATACCGGGTCGGTTGCCATAGCAGCGGAGGGTGCAGCAGCAGCAGGGGCGGGGGTGGAGGCGGCGCCGGGAGATGAGCTCATCTCCTGCGCCGCCTCTGCCTATACTGTGAATGGGAGCCGTGTCGCATCGGAACGGCTCCCATTCACACTGCGCCTGACCCGGTAATCAACCCGGTAATAACCCTTCTTTTTTACCGGGTTGAATTACCGGGTCAGACGACCCGCTAGTTCACCAAAGGACCTTTCACATCGCACACGGACCCGTTTCGACACGGCAATATGCCGTGTCGATACCGGGATTTTAGTGCGATGTGAAAGGGGTATAAGGGGGATATCCAATTAGCCCCGGTAATTTACCGGGGCTAATTGTCCCGCCGGGGGCTATCTAATCAGCCCCGATAAGCCGGTGGGTGCCGCGGCTTATTGGGGATTTTGTTTCACCTGCGTCCGGCAGGCGAAGCAGAATCCCCGAGAAACATCCCCGTTTTCGTCCGAAAACAGGGCTGTTTCACTCGAAAACACACAGGTTTCACTGAACCTGTACGTTTTCGGGAAAAAGGTTTTTTTTTACAGGCGATCCATCTGGATAGCATGTTAAAAAAAAATCGGTGAAACATCGGAAAAAAGTCAGAAAAACGGACGAAAACAGCCATTTTTCGGAGCCGATGTTTTAACGGGGATAATTGGATATCCCCCTAACTGACCATGGGGGTAATTCTGAGTTGATCGCAGCAGGAATTTTGTTAGAAGTTGGGCAAAACCATGTGCACTGCAGGGGAGGCAGATATAACATGTGCAGAGAGAGTTAGATTTGGGTGTGGTGTGTTCAATCTGCAATCTAAATTGCAGTGTAAAAATAAAGCAGCCAGTATTTACCCTGCACAGAAACAAAATAACCCACCCAAATCTAACTCTCTCTGCACATGTTATATCTGCCCCCCCTGCAGTGCACATGGTTTTGCCCAACTGCTAACAAAATTCCTGCTGCGATCAACTCAGAATTACCCCCATGGTTTTGCCCAACTGCTAACAAATTTGCTGCTGCGATCAGGTCTGAATTACCCCCCCATGTACAATCATCTTTATGTGTAGTCAGTATGACTACCTGTGAAGGTTTCGTTGGTTATGCCAAATTATTAGATTGCAACCAGTGTGGTCATTTTTCCCTTGATTATCTATTTACTGACTATTTCTCTCTATTATTATTTACTACAGAAAAACTTTCCTCTCACCTAATCAGTCATGGGTTAACATACTTGCCTACTTTTGAAAAAGCATTTTAGGGAGATTGTGAAAGTAACACCTATCAGCGCGGACGTGTCCTGCTACATATGAGAGGTAAGTCATAAAAATGACGTACAGCCAAATGTAAATGAGCGCCAAAGTTAATAAGATCTACTTGCTGAAGAAAACACTGAGATTTTTCAGGATTTATTTGTGCATTGTGTTTTACAAGAGGTTCCATACACTGTAAGTAGCCACAAGAAACCTTATTTAAAATGCATGTAGCCACAGTGATTATTGTGCCTCATAACCAATGCTGGGAAATGGCACTGATTATCCAATTTGAGTGTATACATCTCTGATTTCTTTTTTTTATCCCCAAGAATGTAACAGCTCCATAATGGGGGTAAGGTGCAATCAGGGAGATTGCAGGTCTATTCAGGGAGTCGGGGAGATTGCTACTATTTCAGGGAGTCTCCTGCAGAATGCGGGAGGGTAGGCAAACTATGTCTTCATGTAACATTGTAACATTTCATCATGCCATTAATTCCAGCGACATAATATGCAATGACCAGGCCACATAGCAAATAGGGAGAACTAGACTACAATTCTTGTCTATACCAACACTGTACTTGAAACTGTGTACAGAGCCCAACATAAACCATGTAAAGGTCCCTTTGGGTTTTCAATTCTGGAAATGAAAGGCCCAATGGTTCTTCACCACACATGTGCCGGCCTCTGTCGTGAATTGGCCAGGTTTTCCAATTCCCTTTCACTACCAGTTAGCATAGCCACCTCCTCCCCTGCTACCACCATACCCCTGCCCCTCATTAATTCCAAAATCTCTTGTGGTCATGTTTAGCTGATTAAGTTACCTATGATTTCTAATTTACTGTCCATTTTGACACAGAGTAATGATTCACAGAATGAAAAGACACCAAGCAGATGGATGGTATGAATGATACAAAGAGATGGTGAGATGGTTTCTTAAAGGAGAGTTTTTGTTGTTGTTCCATGTACCCCTGGGTATACAGCCAAAGAGCAAAATAAATGCACAGTCAAGCACAGCTCAGTTACTTACCTCAGAGGTGACCCCTTGGGGGTAGCAATGCCATAGCCCTTGGAATCCAAGTTACCTCCCACCTTCATGGTGTCACAAGGTTTTCTCTGCTCAATATACTCATTCATAGTGGACTCCAAGAGATAGGCATATTTTCCTTTAGACTTTCTAACTCGGTTCATTCCATCCTCAGTTGTCTTTACAAACACAGAGGGTTCGGCTGAGCGCATATAAGTCCACATCTTTTCAAAGACGGCAATTTTCGATCTCTAAGAAAACAGAACATCAGAGTAGAGGACGTTGCAAAAATATAAAAAAAAATATCAGCAGATGTATATTTTTTTGTCAGGAATTTGGTTACCGCTATTGAAAAAAGGTGCTTGTTTGGAGACTATAATAATATCTTATTAATAGGCTTGCATCAGATAAAGACTGCGGATGTCTTTCCATAACTTAGAAACGCAAATTAGGTACAAAATACTTTGATATCTTGGTTGGTTACATGAGACATGTTGTAAAAATAGTTCTGTCGTGTCACTTTATGGCAGAGAGACCACACTCTATGTATAATATGTAAGGCTTAATTATGAAGGCAAAACAAAATATCACAGCTTTCAGATGGGTCGTTGAAATGTAAGAAAAATAAACAGAGAATAAGACAGTTTTAAATACTAATTGTCAGCAAAGCTTAATGTGGCGGCTCCTTAAGAACTAAAATAACTCTACAGAGAAGATTCAACGTTACTAAGATAATGGCACAAAATACTTTACAGCCCCGCATGTTACATCTGAAGGACAAACTAGTTAAATTTAGGATTATGGTGATATTTCTCAAAGCCTGGAGAGAGAGAAAGTGGCGAGTACTAACCAATCAGTTTTTAACTGTCATTCAAACACAGCCTGTAAAATGACAGAAGCTGATTGATCAGTACTTTATCTCTCGCCAAGCTTTGCTAACCCTCACCATATGTTTTTATGTTATAGCAAAGGGTTAACTTAACTGTATCCATTTTTGTGAACTGCATTGTGTAAGTATGCCTTGAAAGGTCAGCCTTTAAACCTCAGAGACCTGTCACTCACCTCTATTCTTTAAGTAGGGCGCGTTACCTACACATGCAGACTACCATATTCTAAGCCAGGGGTAGGCAACCCTGTGGCACTCCATCTGCTGTGGAACTACACATCCCAGCATGACTTCAGCAAACACCCCCCACCACTCCCCCCACTCACAATTGCAGACCATGTAGTAACGGTGGTGGAAACCTTCCGATTCCTGGGTTCCTCAATCTCCAATGACCTTAAGTGGAAGTCTATTATCGAGGGTATTCTGGGGAAAGCCCAGCAGAGACTGTACTTTCTACGTCAGCTTAGGAAGTTCAAATTGCCGCAAGAACTTCTAATCCTCTTCTACTTGGCAATCTTTCAATCCGTCCTCTGCTCCTCAATAATAGTGTGGTTTGGCTCTGCCTCAATCCACGACAAAAATAGGCTACAGCAGGTTGTAAGGTTTGCTGAAAAAAATCATAGGGACAAACCTTCCGGCAGTCGAGGATATCTATCGGGCAAGGGTAATGAAGAGGGCGGGGAGGATTATTGATGACCATTCTCATCCTGCTGATGATATGTTCCGTCTGCTACCGTCTGGCAGACGGTACTGCTCGCAACTGGCGCGAACTGCTAGACACAGGAACAGCTTCTTTCCCCAAGCAATCAAACTGTTGAACTCGACACTCGCCTAGCATTACTATCTTATTCGAATCCCTACTTGTGTATTCTAGTTATACATCACACGTTCTTCTTCCTCTTTTTTTCTGTTGTTCACCATCATATTTTGTTGGAGCTGTAGCTATCGGAAACCAATTCCTTGTGTATTGTGTATTTTTTGTACTGATATACTTGCCAATAAACTGATTCTGATTCTGTCTGGCCCCATTTTTAGCATGCCCTAACAGCAGAACTGTGACAGGGCATGCTGGGGGCTGTAGTTCCACAGCTGTAGTGCCACAGATTCTAAGTCTGTTCTAAGCTACTGTAAACCAATATTCAGGAGAACACAGCATACACTACTGTGAACTAGTGGTCATAGGGGAAAACAGTGAGGTCACTAGTTCATTGGGACAAATTCAGACCTGATCGTGGCCGTGCAGCTATAATCAGCCACCCTGACATGCGGGGGGATGCCCAGCACAGGGTTAGTCCGCCGCGCATGTCTGGCCCTCCCCCTGCCGCACGGGTGCGATAGCATCGCATGGCGGCGATGCTATCGCACCCAGCGAGTAAGTCCCTACCTGCTGACTTTTTGCCACGTCCCGGGTCGCAGCGGCTGTGTGTGATGTCACGCAGCCACCGCGGCCGCCCCCCCGCATGGCCCGGGCATGCCTGCATTGCCCAGACTGCGCCCCCAAAACAGCGGCCGAATGTCGCCGGCCCACCCCCTTCCACCCAGCGAACGCCTCTGCCTGTCAACCAGGCAGAGGCGATCGCTGGGATGAGGTGCCGATCGCATCTCTGGCATGCACACTGTGGTGCATGCGCAGTTCAGACCTGATCGCCCGCTGTGCAAAAACGTACAGCAGCGATCAGGTCTGAATTAGCCCCATAGTGAGCTTATAGGCTGTATTCTCATAATCACTGTCTCAGACACAAAACGTCTGCCAGATGTCCAGCTGTCCGCACTACGGCTTATTATGGTAAGTAATCTTCCTTCATTTTCCTAAGCTGTCCAAGGAAAAATTAACAAACATTCTGGTGACACTAAAAGGCACACCACCAAGAACTGAACTGTCCCCTATATGTCTTAAGAGCCCGACACACTTGCCGATTTGGGCGATGTTACTGACCAACGATATTATCATTGCCCGTTTCTTCATACATACTGGACGATACCTAGGCCGATTTGGACGATATGATATTACATACATCGATATCGTCCAAATTGGATTGCATGTTTAAACAATGATCGATTAACGATGAACGATTGCGGAAATGCGCACTGAAAGATATGAACAATTTATCATTCATTTTTGAACGATATCGTTCATATCTTTCAAAGATATCACCAAGTATGTATGGCCCTTTACACATGTTGCTTAGAAAGTGATTCATTTGCTTATCTATTTATTTATTTATGAAGCTTTCTATTATTGCTATAGGTGTTGTATACTGAATGATGAATAAATCTTTTAGCACCTTCAAGATTTTATTTTCTGTTTGTTTGTATTGTTATTTATCCATGTTCCTAATATTATTATTAGTATCCTTTATTTGTATTGCGCCACAAGGGATAAGCAGTGTCCAATTACAGAATACATAAATGAAAAATCAAAATGGGACAATAGTGACTTACAGTTGAAGACAATATAGGACAAGTACAGGATACGTAACACTAACATAAGTATCAAAGTGGTAGAAAACTGCGGGATGAGGTGCCGTCGAGGATGGTTTAATTAAAAAAAGAATAAGCACATGAGGGCTGAGGGCCCTGCTCTTGATAGCTTACATTCTAATAAATCAGAGGTTCTCAAACTCGGTCCTCAGGACCCCACACAGGGCATGTTTTGCAGGTAACCCAGCAGGTGCACAGGTGTATTAATTACTCACTGACACATTTTAAAAGGTCCACAGGTGGAGCTAATTATTTCACTTGCGATTCTGTGAGGAGACCTGCAAAACATGCACTGTGTGGGCCCACGAGGACCAAGTTTGAGAACCTCTGTAATAGATGATGTAATAGTATTAGGCAGCAACTGGTTCAAAATCTATTTTACTATAATAACATATTTTCTTTTTTTAAGGCTACTACATGATACACATGAATGTGAATACGGGGCGGCCCATTGATACAGCCCTACTGTGTAATGTCCATGGTACGTCCAGCATTGTCTCTGAAAGCCTCTGTTTACTGTCAGCATGTTCTTCTTTGTTGGGTTCACTTTTCCCTATTTGTAGTGTTGGTTTATACAATATTCCCAAAGTGGTGAGCATGGATATCAGAGGTAGGTACACCAGGTGCATGGAAACCAACCATGTTTTTGAGCACCTTTATGTTGTACATATGTTCTGGAAATATTTCAGGACTATATTTATGGCTAATAGAAGAACCCTTTGCTAGCCCATTACACTGGTTTGATTATTGCAATAGAGCCAATTAACTTCATTATGGAAAGTAAAACACCTCAAAGATGATCTTCTCCCACAAAGTGACCAAGCACTGCTGAGAACTAACCTTAAAAAATTCTTTTGTGGATCCAGAATCCAGAGTCCCATATGTAATCTCTGTCTGTTTGGCCAGGTCATCTGCACTCTCAATAGGAGACACCATTCTCTCAACCGTCAAAAAAGCTGCTAGATTTGCAGTATAAGAGGAAATGATGATGAGGGTGAAGAACCACCAGACACCACCCACAATGCGACCGGAGAGGGACCTGGAGGAAAGAATCAGAAATTTGACAGCTGATTATGGTTTCACATACACAAGTATCCACCTCAGTTTTACTGGCTCTTCACGTTAAAGATCAGACAAAATAATATGAAAAGTGCTGGTACACGGTATGAAACTTTTTATACACTTTAATAGAATCAAATAAATAAAATATAAATGTATTACACAGAGGTATCCACCGGCCGGTAAGACAATCACATACATTTATTTTAAAAGGCACAAAAATAAGAATTTACTCACCGGTAATTCTATTTCTCGTAGTCCGTAGTGGATGCTGGGAACTCCGAAAGGACCATGGGGAATAGCGGGCTCCGAAGGAGGCTGGGCACTCTAGAAAGATTTAGGACTACCTGGTGTGCACTGGCCCCTCCCACTATGACCCTCCTCCAAGCCTCAGTTAGGACACTGTGCCGGGACGAGCGTACACAATAAGGAAGGATTTTGAATCCCGGGTAAGACTCATACCAGCCACACCAATCACACCGTACAACTCGTGATATGAATCCCAGTTAACAGTATGAAACAACTGAGCCTCTCAACAGATGGCTCAACAATAACCCGATTTAGTTAACAATAACTATGTACAAGTATTGCAGATAAACCGCACTTGGGATGGGCGCCCAGCATCCACTACGGACTACGAGAAATAGAATTACCGGTGAGTAAATTCTTATTTTCTCTAACGTCCTAGTGGATGCTGGGAACTCCGAAAGGACCATGGGGATTATACCAAAGCTCCCAAACGGGCGGGAGAGTGCGGATGACTCTGCAAGTCTGCAGCACCGAATGAGAGAACTCCAGGTCCTCCTCAGCCAGGGTATCAAATTTGTAGAATTTTGCAAACGTGTTTGCCCCTGACCAAGTAGCTGCTCGGCAAAGTTGTAAAGCCGAGACCCCTCGGGCAGCCGCCCAAGATGAGCCCACCTTCCTAGTGGAATGGGCATTTACAGATTTTGGCTGTGGCAGGCCTGCCACAGAATGAGCAAGCTGAATTGTACTACAAATCCAGCGAGCAATAGTCTGCTTAGAAGCAGGAGCACCCAGCTTGTTGGGTGCATACAGGATAAACAGCGAGTCAGATTTTCTGACTCCAGCCGTCCTGGAAACATATATTTTCAGGGCCCTGACAACGTCTAGCAACTTGGAGTCCTCCAAGTCCCTAGTAGCCGCAGGCACCACAATAGGCTGGTTCAGGTGAAACGCTGACACCACCTTTGGGAGAAATTGGGGACGAGTCCTCAATTCTGCCCTATCCATATGGAAAATCAGATAAGGGCTTTTACATGATAAAGCCGCCAATTCTGACACACGCCTGGCTGAAGCCAAAGCCAATAACATGACCACTTTCCACGTGAGATATTTCAGATCCACGGTTTTTAGTGGCTCAAACCAATGTGATTTTAAGAAACTCAACATCACGTTGAGATCCCAAGGTGCCACAGGAGGCACAAATGGGGGCTGAATATGCAGCACTCCTTTCACAAATGTCTGAACTCCAGGTACTGAAGCTAGTTCTTTTTGAAAGAAAATCGACAGAGCCGAGATCTGTACTTTAATGGAGCCTAGTTTTAGGCCCATATTAACTCCTGCTTGCAGGAAATGCAGAAATCGACCTAGTTGAAATTCCTCTGTTGGGGCCTTTTCGGCCTCACACCATGCAACATACTTCCACCATATGCGGTGATAATGATTTGCTGTAACCTCTTTTCTAGCTTTAATAAGCGTAGGAATGACTTCCTCCGGAATGCCCTTTTCCTTCAGGATCCGGCGTTCAACCGCCATGCCGTCAAACGCAGCCGCGGTAAGTCTTGGAACAGACAGGGCCCCTGCTGTAGCAGGTCTTGTCTGAGCGGCAGAGACCACGGGTCCTCTGAGATCATCTCTTGAAGTTCCGGGTACCACGCTCTTCTTGGCCAATCCGGAACCACGAGAATTGTGTTTACACCTCGCTTTCTTAGGTAGAGGAGGGAACACATAAACTGACTGGTACACCCACGGTGTCACTAGAGCGTCCACAGCTATCGCCTGAGGGTCTCTTGACCTGGCGCAATACCTCTCTAGTTTCTTGTTTAGGCGGGACGCACCTGTGGACGACCCCACTGATTTACAATCATTTGGAAGACTTCTGGATGAAGTCCCCACTCTCCCGGGTGGAGGTCGTGCCTGCTGAGAAAGTCTGCTTCCCAGTTGTCCACTCCCGGGATGAACACTGCTGACAGTGCTAGTACATGATTTTCCGCCCATCGGAGAATCCTTGTGGCTTCTGCCATTGCCATCCTGCTTCTTGTGCCGCCCTGTCGATTCACATGGGCGACTGCCGTGATGTTGTCTGACTGGATCAGCACCGGCTGGTGTAGGAGCAGGGATTTTGCTTGACTTAGGGCATTGTAAATGGCCCTTAGTTCCAGAATATTTATGTGAAGGGAAGTCTCCTGACTTGACCATAGTCCTTGGAAGTTTCTTCCCTTTGTGACTGCCCCCCAGCCTCGTAGGCTGGCATCCGTGGTCACCAGGACCCAGTCCTGTATGCCGAACCTGCGGCCCACCAAAAGATGAGCACTCTGCAGCCACCACAGAAGAGACACCCTGGTTTTTGGGGACAGGGTTATCAAGCGATGCATCTGAAGATGCGATCCGGACCACTTGTCCAACAGGTCCCACTGAAAAATCCTGGCATGGAACCTGCCGAATGGAATTGCTTCGTAAGAAGCTACCATCTTTCCCAGGACCCGCGTGCAGTGATGCACCGATACCTGTTTTGGTTTTAGGAGGTCTCTGACTAGAGAAGACAACTCCCAGGCTTTCTCCTCCGGGAGAAACACTTTTTTCTGGACTGTGTCCAGAATCATTCCCAGGAACATTAGACGTGTCGTCGGGACCAGCTGTGACTTTGGGATATTCAGAATCCAGCTGTGCTGGCGCAGCACTTCCTGAGATAGTGCTACTCCCACTAACAACTGTTCCTTGGATCGTGCCTTTATTAGGAGATCGTCCAAGTATGGGATAATTAAAACTCCCTTTTTTCGAAGGAGTATCATCATTTCCGCCATAACCTTGGTAAATACCCTCGGTGCCGTGGAGAGTCCAAACGGCAGCGTCTGGAATTGGTAATGGCAATCCTGTACCACAAATCTGAGGTACTCCTGGTGAGGATGGTAAATGGGGACATGCAGGTAAGCATCCTTGATGTCCAGGGATACCATGTAATCCCCCTCCTCCAGGCTTGCAATAACCGCCCTGAGCGATTCCATCTTGAACTTGAATTTTTTTATGTATGTGTTCAAGGATTTCAAATTTAAAATGGGTCTCACCGAACCGTCCGGTTTCGGCACCACAAATAGTGTGGAATAGTAACCCCGGCCTTGTTGAAGTAGGGGTACCTTGATTATCACCTGCTGGGAATACAGCTTGTGAATCGCTGCTAGCACCGCCTCCCTGTCTGAGGGAGCAATCGGCAAGGCAGATTTTAGGAACCGGTGGGGTGGAGCCGCCTCGAATTCCAGCTTGTACCCCTGAGATACTATTTGAAGGATCCAGGGATCCACCTGTGAGCGAGCCCACTGATCGCTGAAATTCATGAGGCGGGCCCCCACCGTACCTGGCTCCGCCTGTGGAGCCCCACCGTCATGCGGCGGACTTGGAAGAGGAAGCGGGGGAGGACTTTTGCTCCTGGGAACCTGCTGTTTGTTGCAGCCTTTTTCCCCTACCTCTGCCTCTAGAGGGAAAAGACCCTCCTTTTCCCCGCTTGTTTTTCTGGGTCCGAAAGGACTGAACCTGATAAAATGGCGCCTTCTTAGGCTGTGAGGGGACATGGGGTAAAAATGCTGACTTCCCAGACGTTGCTGTGGAAACTAGGTCGGAGAGACCATCCCCAAATAATTCCTCCCCCTTATAAGGCAAAACTTCCATGTGCCTTTTGGAATCTGCATCTCCAGTCCACTGGCGAGTCCATAAGCATCTCCTAGCAGAGATGGACAATGCACTTATTTTAGATGCCAGCCGGCAGACTTCCCTCTGTGCATCTCTCATATATAAGACTGAGTCTTTGATATGGTCAATTGTTAGCAGAATCGTGTCTCTGTCTAGTGTGTCAATATTTTCTGACAGTTTATCCGACCACGCAGCGGCAGCACTGCACATCCATGCTGACGCAATAGCTGGTCTAAGTATAATGCCTGAGTGTGTATATACAGACTTCAGGATCGCCTCCTGCTTTCTATCAGCAGGTTCCTTAAGGGCGGCCGTATCCTGAGACGGTAGTGCCACCTTTTTAGACAAACGTGTGAGCGCTTTATCCACTCTAGGAGGTGTTTCCCAACGTAACCTATCCTCTGGCGGGAAAGGGAATGCCATTAGTACCTTCTTAGGAATTACCAATTTCTTATCAGGGGAAGCCCACGCTTCTTCACACACTTCATTTAATTCATCTGACGGGGGAAAAACTACAGGTAGTTTTTTCTCCCCAAACATAATACCCTTTTTTGTGGTACCTGGATGTAAATCAGAGATATTTAACACCTCTTTCATTGCCTCAATCATGCAGTGAATGGCCTTAATGGGCATTAAATTTGACTCCTCGTCGTCGACACTGGTGTCAGTATCCGTGTCGACATCTACTTGTGCCATCTGAGATAGCGGGCGTTTCAGAGCCCCTGATGACTTTTGAGACACCTGGACAGGCACGAGCTGAGAACTCGGCTGTCCCGCAGTCGGCATGTCGTCAAATTTCTTATGTAATGAGTCTATACGTGCACTCATTTCTTTCCATAAGCACATCCACTCAGGTGTCTGCCCCCCAGGGGGTGACATCCCTTCTAAAGGCATCTGCTCCGCCTCCACCTCATTATCCTCATCAAACATGTCGACACAGCCGTACCGACACACTCCACACACACAGGGAATGCTCAATATAGAGGACAGGACCCACAAAAGCCCTTTGGGGGGACAGAGTGAGAGTATGCCAGCACACACCAGAGCGCTATATAAGGCAGGGACTAACTGAGTTATGTCCCTTATAGCTGCTTTTTAATATAAACTATATACTGCGCCAAATTAAATGCCCCCCCTCTCTCTTTTTTACCCTTTTCTGTAGAGTAGTCTGCAGGGGAGAGCCAGGGAGCTTCCTTCCAGCGGAACTGTGAGGGAAAAATGGCGCCCAGTGTGCTGAGGGAGATAGCTCCGCCCCTTTTCCGCGGCCTATTCTCCCGCTTTTTTCTGGATTCTGGCAGGGGTATTTACCTCATATATAGCCCCTGGGGCTATATATTGAGGTATTTTTGCCAGCCAAGGTGTTTTTATTGCTTCCTCAGGGCGCCCCCCCCCAGCGCCCTGCACCCTCAGTGATGGAGTGTGAAGTGTGAGAGGAGCAATGGCGCACAGCTGCAGTGCTGTGCGCTACCTTGGTGAAGACTGATGTCTTCATGCCGCCGATTTTCCGGACCATCTTCTTGCTTCTGGCTCTGTAAGGGGGACGGCGGCGCGGCTCCGGGACCGAACATCAAGGCTGGGCCTGCGGTCGATCCCTCTGGAGCTAATGGTGTCCAGTAGCCTAAGAAGCCCAATCCGGCTGCAAGCAGGCGAGTTCGCTTCTTCTCCCCTTAGTCCCTCGCTGCAGTGAGCCTGTTGCCAGCAGGTCTCACTGAAAATAATAAACCTAAGACTATCTTTCTTCTAAGAGCTCAGGAGAGCCCCTAGTGTGCATCCAACCTCGGCCGGGCACAAAATCTAACTGAGGCTTGGAGGAGGGTCATAGTGGGAGGGGCCAGTGCACACCAGGTAGTCCTAAATCTTTCTAGAGTGCCCAGCCTCCTTCGGAGCCCGCTATTCCTCATGGTCCTTTCGGAGTTCCCAGCATCCACTAGGACGTTAGAGAAAACATCTCTTTAAAAACACTAATATTTAGCATGTGAGACATCCAGCTGAGCAATGCGATTCAAATCAGCTAATTAACAAAGTCAGCATATGGTAGCCAGTAAGATGAAATGGATAAGCTATAAGCACAGGTTAGTTTTCCAATATAGCTGCAGCTAGTACGGAGCAATATGATGGCAAAGTCAATGAAAAGCTTGTTTAACTTTAAACAATCCTCCCGGCTACTGGTGCAATTTTCCTTTAAAAGTGGCCATATCCAGAGGAATGGAACAAGCTCACAAATACTGTCAGCAGTGGGTTGCTTTCCTAAATGAGACCACCTCTCGGCTGCTGTTATCTCTGCAGCACTCAGAGCCAGCCATAGGCATAGGCAAACTAGGCAATTGCCTAGGGCAGGCATGTCCAAACTGCGGCCCTCCAGCTGTTTAGAAACTACACATCCCAGCATGCCCTGACACAGCTTTAGCATTCTCTGACAGCAAAACTGTGTCAGGGCATGCTGGGATATGTAGTTTCACAACAGCTGGAGGGCCGCAGTTTGGACATGCCTGGCCTAGGGCATTTGATATGCCTAGGGGCATCATCAGCTTCTGCTGATTAAAATGATATGCGGCATGCCTATATTCTGTATGTAGCATTTCATATGCAGATACAGCCACAGTCTCACACAGTATATTGGCATGCTGCATATCAGTTTAATCGGCAGAAGCTGCTTGTGCATCCTAGCCACATAGCAATGCAAATAAGATGCATTTTCATAAAAAAAAAACAGGTGCCCGATGTTAGCATTGATACAAGATTTGTGAGGACACATCTGTATCCAAGCAGAGGCAGAGGTCACAGTGTTAGTGGAAGTGTGAGTGCTGTGTGCATGTGAGTGGGTTGGTTGTGCAGTAGTGTTCAGAATATGTGTAAGGAACATTATGTGTTTCATGTAAAAATGCATTAAGAATGTGCAACATATGTGTAAAGGGCCACTATGTGTGTCATTATGTGTATAAGGGCATTAATAATGTGCGGCATATGTGTAACAGGGTACTACTGTATGTGTCATTATGTGTATAGGGGCACTAATAATGTGCAGCAAATGTGTAGGGGGTACTATGTGTGTCATTATGTGTATAAGGGCATTAATAATGTGCGGCATATGTGTAAGGGAGGGCATTAATAAAGGTTGTCATAATGTGTAAGGTGCATTATGTTTATAAGGACATTAATGTGTCTCATGTGTAAGGGGCATTACTGTGTGGAATTGTGTATAAATGCATTACTAATGTGTGGCATTATGTGTATAAGGTGCTCTACTATGTGGCGTTGCATATAGAAAGGGCACTACTGTGTCGTCTTATGTGAATAAAGAGCAATAAGGTGTGGTGTAATGTGAATAAGGAGCAATTCAGTGTGATGTAATGTGAATAAGGGGCTCTACTGTGAGGAGTAATGTTTATAAGGTAAAGTGATACTACTGTGGGATGTAATATGAATTATGGACACTATCGCAAGGTAAAATGTGAATAAAGTTGCAGTACTGTGTGGCATAATTGGAATTGGGGTTACTATTGTGTGGCCATGCCCCTTCCCAGCAAGAAGATGCCCCTTTTTGGGCTGTGCGTCAAATGTGCGAACTATTCCTATTTAAAATATAGGGGGTACAAGGACTGCTATGGATGAGGGGTGATGGTGCTGGGAAAGAGGTGCAAGGTCAGAGGCAGAACCAGCGGTGGTGCTAGGGGGCACCAGCCAAAATCTTGCCTAGGGCATCATATTGGTTAGGGCCGGCTCTGGCAGCACTTGTAAAGTTTATGTGAGAAGTCTCCCCAGTCTGCTGACCAGTGCTCACACTCCTGCTATATATACCTGTGTCAAAAGATGGTAATGCTGGCTCCACAGCGCTCCCGTCTTTCTGGTCTGAGCGCTGATGTAAAGGCTGGTAACGGCTAAGGGGTCTATTTACTACGCTTTGATGGAGATAAAGTCGCTGGAGATAAAGTACCAGCCAATCGGCTCCTAACTGTCATTTTTCAAACACAGCCTGTGACATGTCAGTTAGAAGCTGATTGGCTGGTACTTTATATCCGTTCACTTTATCTCCATCCAAGGATTAGTAAATAGACCCCTAAGTCTCCTGTGTGCTGCGGCTCGAGCTGATCATATGCAGCTGACCTCTGCTCTGGTGCAAATGATAACATGTTTCCCCGACTCAATGACCATCGGTGGCTTCCTCAGATCTTCACGTTAAAGCTCGCAAAAAATGTGGTGCTCCCTGCTTTCCAAGAACAACCAAATCAGGACACCTGTCCCTATCGGGTATTCAACCGGCGCTAATTTAAAAAAAGGAATTAATTAATTGTGTAACAACAGCAGCTGAGTACGGCAACTAGCTAGGTTGCCGACTTTATAGGACAGAAAAAGAGTTTTTGTGTACTCAGCGCTAGTTGTGTACTGTAAAAAATTATTGTTTAAACCTGAAATATAAATAAAAATACAACTAAAGTGTGCGGTCTGTCATATCGAATGATTGACTCAGTAAACTGTATGAATAAATATCAATAAGTACTTTATCAAATGATTGTTAAAAATAACATTACAAACGACACAAGCAGCATTTACTTAATAACAATTACTCAGTTATTTTACCGATAAATATGGCAAACAATATAATGAGGTTTCTTAGTTATAATACTGTATAAAATACAATTGCACTGGCGTCCCAGTGTTTAGTAAAAATAGTCCCGCAAGAATTTATAGCAGTCTTATTGGAGGTGGACTTCAGATATGTAGAAACATATAATTACCCGTGTGCTGATTCCTTTTGTTGGGCACGGCTGCACTCCAGATAATTGGAGGCTTTTTGATGTTCTTTAGATATAACTTCACAGACTCGCTTACTTGTCACGGATATTTAGACCCCTCTGCGGAGGTCAGCAGCATTCAATCAGTGCGGGTAAGCAGATTACCGGACATCAGCGGCACAGCACTGCGGGGATCAGCAGCATTCAATCGGTGCAGGTAAGCAGATTACCGGACATCAGCGGCACAGCACTGCGGGGATCAGCAGCATTCAATCGGTGCAGGTAAGCAGATTACCGGACATCAGCGGCACAGCACTGCGGGGATCAGCAGCATTCAATCGGTGCAGGTAAGCAGAGTACCGGACATCAGCGGCACAGCACGAAGATCGATGTCTGTGCTCCTGGTGAAAAGCCGCCGGCTGCAGCGCCTGGCGTCTGGCAGATCGTAGAGTATTGTAGTATAGGAAGCCGTTAGCCGGATCAGACAACGGGTAATACCGAACAGCTGGAGTGTTTGCCATATTTATCGGTAAAATAACTGAGTAATTGTTATTAAGTAAATGCTGCTTGTGTCGTTTGTAATGTTATTTTTAACAATCATTTGATAAAGTACTTATTGATATTTATTCATACAGTTTACTGAGTCAATCATTCGATATGACAGACCGCACACTTTAGTTGTATTTTTATTTATATTTCAGGTTTAAACAATAATTTTTTACAGTACACAACTAGCGCTGAGTACACAAAAACTCTTTTTCTGTCCTATAAAGTCGGCAACCTAGCTAGTTGCCGTACTCAGCTGCTGTTGTTACACAATTAATTAATTCCTTTTTTTAAATTAGCGCCGGTTGAATACCCGATAGGGACAGGTGTCCTGATTTGGTTGTTCTTGGAAATCTTATTTGTATATTGCTAACTCCTGGCTGCTTTAAGTTTATTACTCATTTTACATTGTTATTGATTCAATAGTTATTCCTAAATACATTTGTATATATATCAATTGGATTTTAGTGTGTGCAGTCTGTCATGGCAGAATTTAAAAGTTACCATGATAGAAAAGAGAGGCGGGATTTATATTTATCCACCTTCTCATATGAATCGGATAAAGAAAATATTCAGACTGATCCAGATATGAACAAACTCTTTTACCAATTAGAGGATCTCCTAAAAGAGGAGATGCGTAATTGGTGGGATAGTGTGTCGTTACAGAGATACATTGATGCCAGGATCATCCCAAGAGGTTTGAGGGTTTTCAAACATCTATCAATTAATGATAACCCCACCCTACAAAAACAATGGGATGAAACCCTGGACCAATGTTCTCTCTCATTAATGAAACTTCTTGTTAACTATAGAAATGAGAAAGTAGATAATACAGTGACTAAAATAGAGAGAGTAAAGGATGAGCTTCTTGGATTTAAAGAAAAACCCGTTTTTAGAGAGAGAGATGAGCAAATAAATGATAGAGTAGAAAAATTTGAGAAAGATCTTTTGTATACTAAGAAGAAGAAATGGTTCAGAGACCAAGATGACTATAAAATGAATAAGATCAGAACATACAACAAACAGAAAAGTAAGCCAGAGAGATCTGACACCAATCAATATAATGAACAAGTGTCTAGACCCATATGGAATAGAACACAATCCAAATCAGAAACAGTTACATATTCACCAAAAAGAAATTATAAACTACATAATACTTCTAGACCAGGAAACAGATTTCGGGGAGATTATCAGGAGAGACATACATCTGAGGGAAATTCAAGTGCTCTTCCAGGGGATTTTCCCAGGCAGAACACATATCACCACCCAAACCCGTACAAAACATTGTCAAATCATACACCAAAAAGAGCCAGAGAAAACGAGGATGTAGAGGTGGAGGAAAGAGATCCCAGAAAAACCAAATACAGATAGATAGTAAAGGAATTTACAATCTAACATCTAAAAGTTTAACTAATGACCAGATTTCACTATTAAAAAAAGGTTTAAGTTTTGTACCAAGCAAAGAACCCAACATCTTTGAGTTATTTGTCGATTTAAACAAATTCACGAGAGATCTCTGCAGAAAGAGATTTTTTGCAATTAAAAATTTAGAAAAAATCCATCCAAATGAGGAGTTGTCCCCTATTGTTTTGGACGAATCTGATAAATCTAGTCTTCTCACTTTAGAGGAATTGCTTCAAGAGAATAATGATGCTAATAATACAGAACTAGTGTTATTTGATGTCTCGAACCCAAATTCTGAATCTATATGTCCAAAATTTAAAAGGAAATCTAATTTTTTTCCCCTAAATCAGAAAAGTGCTGCCATTAGTGTTTTTTATAATAAAACACTAAATGACTTTAAATCAATTTGTACAAAAACCGATAGAAATAAGAGAAGGTCTACGATTTATCATATGCAAAATCTCAACAAAAAAGAGAGAGAAGCTATTAAAACTTTGAAGGATGACACCCTACTGGTAATAAAACAGGCAGATAAAGGGGGAGGGATTGTTTTACAATCTAGAGATGACTATGTAGCAGAAGCCCATAAGCAATTAAATGATACAGATTACTATACACTCCTAAAAAATAACCCTACTATTCCCTTTCTGTCTGAATTAAAAAGTATATTACAAACAGCCAAAGATGAAGTAGTGATATCTGAAGATGAGTTTTATTTTTTGTTACCCACACACCCCATCACTCCAATTTTTTATCATTTACCAAAAATTCATAAAAATTTATCACACCCACCAGGGAGACCTATTATTTCGGGAGTGGATTCACTTTCTTCTAATTTATCTCACTTTGTAGACTTTCATTTACAGGGTCACGTGGCCACTTTAAAATCTCATATTAAAGATACTTATCATATATTACAACAAACAGTGGGGAGGGATTGGACGGAAGGTTGGGGTTTTTTAACCCTAGATGTCCAATCCCTCTATACCAATATACCACATGCTAAAGGGATCGATGCTGTTAAATATTATCTAGATAAAGATCCCAATATAAATTCTGGCCGACGTGATTTTGTTCTGAAAGCTATTTTATATATTTTGACTCACAATTATTTTTTATTTGAAGATCGTCACTACTTGCAGCGTCTTGGAACGGCCATGGGGACCAGGTTTGCACCGAGCTTTGCTAACCTCTATATGGGCCGCTTCGAAGAAGAATACATCTGGAGCGGCCCATTTAGAGAGAACCTGGTCCTTTATGGCCGTTACATAGATGATTTATTTATTATTTGGAATGGTGGAGCACAATTAGCAAAAGAATTTGTCACATTTTTAAATGATAATAATTATAATTTAAAGTTCACTCACAGTTTTGATTTATATACCACTCATTTTTTAGATATCACACTATAAATTGATGATAATAAAATCATCTCTACAAATTATGTTAAACCAGTGGGGACAGGAAATTACCTTCATTACTCAAGTGGTCATTACAAACCATGGATAAAAAATATCCCTAAGAATCAAATTATTAGAATAAGACGTAATTGTTCAGAAGATCATACCTTTCAATTACAAGTTAAAATTCTCTTGCAACAATTTAATGAGAGGGGATATCCGCCACACATTCTAGAGGAATCAAAAAAGTTTGCTGACTCACTTGTGAGTGTTGGCTTGGATGTGGAGCCGGCTGGTGATGTTGTGGTGGCCACGACAGCAATGGAGGAACTTAAAATTAAAAGAAAAGGGACACCCACAACAGACTCTTTGAAGTTTATTTCTAAATTTAATAATAAATCTAAAGATATAAAAAAGATCATTCTTGATAATTTTGAGTTGATCAAACAAGACTCTATCCTAAAAAAGTGTCTAACAAATAAACCAAGGGTTATTTTCAGGAGAAATACGAATTTAAAAGAGATGTTGGCTCCTAGTGATTTAAAACCTCTTGATTCTACCGTAAATTCTTCATGGTTACCAAAGAGACCTTTGGGTAGCTTTAGATGTAACAAATCAGTTTGTTTAACTTGTAAACATATGTTAAATAAAACCACAAATGTTAGCTCTACAACGAATGGTAACACTTTTACAATTAAACAATTTATTAATTGCGATACAACATATTGCGTTTATCTTTTACAGTGTCCCTGCTCCCTCCAATATGTAGGAAGAACTATAAGACCCTTGAAGTCTAGGTTTAGGGAACACAGATTAAATATCATCAAAAAATTACAGACTCATAGTGTATCACGCCATTTCTCCAGAGTACATGATGGGGACCCATCTTTTCTTAGTATCGTTGGTTTGGAACAATTTTCTTGCACAAGAAGAGGGGGGGATAGGTTTAGAAAATTATGTGTTGGAGAATCCTCTTGGATCTTCAAATTAGACACCTTATACCCCAATGGTCTCAATGAGGCTTTGGACTATTCTTGTTTAGATTGATCTTACTTTTGTTATATTTTTGTTATATTCCTGTTACATCTATCTAATAAGAAAGATTAGAAAATAAGGAGGATGTCATTGTATTCTCCCCCTCCTCCGTCTCTCTCTATCAAAGTTCTTATAAATAATATTATTAGTTTCCCTTTCCTTTCCCTCCCCCCCCCCCCCCTCCCTTTTCCCTAACCTGTCCCCCCTTTTTCCCACATTAGCCTATCTAAGTCCATATAATTTTTGTACATCATATCCAAGTCTCTCATCCGGGTTTTTCTATATTTTTCTACTATTTTTTTAGTAAATTCTAAATGTTGTATTAAGTTAATTTTGGATAAACTTGGGATCTATCCAGATGGGATCAGAAAGAAATTCTGATTATGATTATTATTATTCTTAGTATTATGTTATAAAAAATGAGACAAATAATAAATAAAAAAATTATTCCTAAATTAGATAAATATAAAAATTATAAAAACTAAGTTAATATTAGTGTTCTCTCTATCTGCAATTTCTCATCATTATGGAGCTCTATTTTAGTCCTGTAGAAATAATTATCTTAAGATGTGAGTTTATAATAATTTCTCTTTAGGATTATTGTAACATGTATTAGGTTATTTCAGATACGGTTAAGATCTAATTAATAATTTCTCTGTACAAAATGTGCAAGGATTTTTGTCCATATATTAGAGAAATTTACTTACTTAAAAATATATTTGACTCGTAAATGCACGTCTGAATAAGGTATTTGACTAATTGATAAAAAAGATGTTAATTTGGTCTAATTATTAAGATATGTATTACTAATATATGTACTAAAGTTATGAATTCTGTCAGATTGATTCAGTAGATTGCTGATTTAATATAAGTATTGCTTAATAATGTTTTTCATTATAAAGAATGATTCTTTACTATGTGCGGCACATAAATCAAATATCTTTAACCTATTAAGGAGACCCAGCCGCCACAAATGATTTCATTATATAGTGTATAAATACGTGACCGATTAGAGGGGAGGTATCTGTCCTGAGGAAGTCTCCGGTTACCAAGGAGACGAAACGCGTTGACGCCCACTTTTTCACACTCCAGCTGTTCGGTATTACCCGTTGTCTGATCCGGCTAACGGCTTCCTATACTACAATACTCTACGATCTGCCAGACGCCAGGCGCTGCAGCCGGCGGCTTTTCACCAGGAGCACAGACATCGATCTTCGTGCTGTGCCGCTGATGTCCGGTACTCTGCTTACCTGCACCGATTGAATGCTGCTGATCCCCGCAGTGCTGTGCCGCTGATGTCCGGTAATCTGCTTACCTGCACCGATTGAATGCTGCTGATCCCCGCAGTGCTGTGCCGCTGATGTCCGGTAATCTGCTTACCTGCACCGATTGAATGCTGCTGATCCCCGCAGTGCTGTGCCGCTGATGTCCGGTAATCTGCTTACCCGCACTGATTGAATGCTGCTGACCTCCGCAGAGGGGTCTAAATATCCGTGACAAGTAAGCGAGTCTGTGAAGTTATATCTAAAGAACATCAAAAAGCCTCCAATTATCTGGAGTGCAGCCGTGCCCAACAAAAGGAATCAGCACACGGGTAATTATATGTTTCTACATATCTGAAGTCCACCTCCAATAAGACTGCTATAAATTCTTGCGGGACTATTTTTACTAAACACTGGGACGCCAGTGCAATTGTATTTTATACAGTATTATAACTAAGAAACCTCATTATATTGTTTGCCATATTTATCGGTAAAATAACTGAGTAATTGTTATTAAGTAAATGCTGCTTGTGTCGTTTGTAATGTTATTTTTAACAATCATTTGATAAAGTACTTATTGATATTTATTCATACAGTTTACTGAGTCAATCATTCGATATGACAGACCGCACACTTTAGTTGTATTTTTATTTATATTTCAGGTTTAAACAATAATTTTTTACAGTACACAACTAGCGCTGAGTACACAAAAACTCTTTTTCTGTGCTCCCTGCTTGCCTTTATTCCCATCTGCACATCATGACAATGCCTTGTAGTATGCTGACCTGTCCTCACACAGTTATGCTACTAATATTCTATTGGCTGCTGTGAATATAGCAATGATCTGATTGGTTTAAAATAATTTACTCCCTGTCCACTTCATAACTGGGTACATCTAGTTATACAAGAGATGAAAAACAATAATAGGCTAATTAAAATCTGGGAAAAAGAAAAAGATCGTCAATTGTTCTATCATCTTTCTGCATTCAACTCAGCCACACTTACGTTATATCACTAGCATGCCCTTAGAAATATAGGACTAAGGGGGCTATTTATAAAATAATATCTGTGGGATAGTCCTTGAAAGACTTGTTTTAGGGGATACCCGCAAATATTAAGGTCCCCCAAATGTATGAAGGAGGGAACACAGCAGGCAGTAGATATCTTTGATATATGCTGCAGACCCTCCATTTCTGACAGCAGCTACAGCCGCTATACATTAGGTTGGTTCAAATAAGATAATGCCACCTCTAGATGGCATTATCTTATAGTAGCCTATGGGCTACTATTTCACAAACATTACAGGGACAGGGTACTGGAATTCCCCCGACAATGGCCGCTGCACATATATGGTCAGCAGAACAGCCCTGGCACCCGATGTAGAAGGGAAAAAGTTGCATTTGTGATCTTGTCTCTTCTTCACACATGGCAGGGAGGGGCTCCTTTCAAAGGGTTCACTACGATACGCCGGCGGTCGAGCTCCCGGCGACCAGCATACCGGCGCCGGGAGCCCGACCGCCGGCTTACCGACAGTGTGGCGAGCGCAAATGAGCCCCTTGCGGGCTCACTGCGCTCGCCACGCTACGGGCACGGTGGCGCGCCACACTATTTTATTCTCCCTCAAGGGGGGTCGTGGACCCCCACGAGGGAGAATAAGTGTCGGTATGCCGGCTGTCGGGATCCCGGCGCCGGTATAATGTGCGCCGGGATCCCGTCAGTCGGCATACAGAAGACCACCCCTTTCAAAGCCCCTGCACCTGATGGGAAGAATAGTAAACTTAATATAAAGTTAATTTCCTATTGCTGCAAATAACTTGATCATTTTTACTTATGCCCTTAGGGCAGAGTAGCTGCATGCTGCTACATACTTAGGGTGTGGGGCAGAGTAAATAGCCCCATACATAATGGTGCAATGCCACACAATGCTGTATCACTCAGAGTGAGCCAGTGGAGAAGTTGCCCTTGGCAACCAATCAGCACTGAACTAATATCTATAATTTGCATACTATAAAATGATACGGAGCTGCTGATTGGTTGATGGGGCAACTTCTCCACTGGCTCATTTCTTCACTCTTATCACTGCTTAGTAAATTTCCCACTAAGAATATCATACACAGGATGAGCTGGTTATTTGTTGGTAATCACTAATATCTGATGGACCCAGATCATATTTTGGGTATTTTTATGCAGCAATTTTTAGCCAAATGCGTCTAAAACAACCTAATTACAATATATAGATTTAGAGGGGACATCAATTAATCCCAATATTTTGTATTAAGTTTTTCGTGATTTTTTTCCCATTATTTTTTGGGGGCTATTCAATTAGCCCCCTTTTTTGCCCATAAATTATACATTTTCATGAGAAAGCACATAGAATCAGTGATACATTCACGTACCTATGTGTTTTTGCCTCCAGATTAACGAAAACTGTTTTTTAATTGGGTCTTTTGTTTTTGCCACCTGCTGAGGTCCCGGAAAAAAATAAATAGCTACCAATAATAGCTACCAGAGGCCTCGCTTCGGGGTTAATTGGGTATCCCTGGGGGATCAATTAGCCCACAGTAAATTATTAATTGAATTCCCTCTAAAGGGCCCCATACACTAGAACGATTATGCCCGACTTCAGCCCAATTCGGGCCGATATATTGGGGGAAATCGGGCATTTTGGCTGTGTATCTGATCCGATCCGATGCGCGTTCCCGTGAGGGTCGGATTGTCTCCCCTAGATCGTTAAGGGTCCCATACACTACAACGATATGTCTGAGGCTGAAGTCGGAGGCGATTTCCCTTGATTTCTCCTGGGAACTTCCCGGGCGTGGTTCCATACGATTTGGTACATTCTGCATGCAATATATCGTATGCGATCCCAGCCATACCTGCGGGAACTGACATATCACGAGTGCAGCACTAACGATCTAGGGGAGCCGATCCGACCCTCACGGGAACGCGCATCGGATCGGATACACAGCCAAAATGCCCGATTTCACCCAATATATCGTCCTGAATGCCCGAATTGGGATGAAATCGGACATAATCTTTCTAGTGTATGGGGCCCTTTAATGCTGCACTTGTGATATGTCGGTTCCCGCAGGTATGGCTGGGATCGCATACGATATATCGCATGCAAAATGTACCAAATCGTATGGAATCGTATTGAACCACTCCCGTGAAGCTCTCGGGAGAGTTCAAGGGAAATCGCCTCCGACTTCAGCCTCAGACATATCGTTGTAGTGTATGGGGCCCTTTAGGGGTACATTTACTAATGCTTATAAAAATAAGAATTTACTTACCGATAATTCTATTTCTCGTAGTCCGTAGTGGATGCTGGGACTTCCGTAAGGACCATGGGGAATAGCGGCTCCGCAGGAGACTGGGCACAAAGTAAAAGCTTTAGGACTAGCTGGTGTGCACTGGCTCCTCCCCCTATGACCCTCCTCCAAGCCTCAGTTAGGATACTGTGCCCGGACGAGCGTACACAATAAGGAAGGATTTTGAATCCCGGGTAAGACTCATACCAGCCACACCAATCACACCGTACAACCTGTGATCTGAACCCAGTTAACAGTATGATAAAACTTAGGAGCCTCTAAAAAGATGGCTCACAGCAATAAACAACCCGATTTTTTGTAACAATAACTATATACAAGTATTGCAGACAATCCGCACTTGGGATGGGCGCCCAGCATCCACTACGGACTACGAGAAATAGAATTATCGGTAAGTAAATTCTTATTTTCTCTGACGTCCTAGTGGATGCTGGGACTTCCGTAAGGACCATGGGGATTATACCAAAGCTCCCAAACGGGCGGGAGAGTGCGGATGACTCTGCAGCACCGAATGAGAGAACTCCAGGTCCTCCTCAGCCAGGGTATCGAATTTGTAAAATTTTGCAAACGTGTTTGCCCCTGACCAAGTAGCTGCTCGGCAAAGTTGTAAAGCCGAGACCCCTCGGGCAGCCGCCCAAGATGAGCCCACTTTCCTTGTGGAATGGGCTTTAACAGATTTTGGCTGTGGCAGTCCTGCCACAGAATGTGCAAGCTGAATTGTACTACAAATCCAACGAGCAATCGTCTGCTTAGAAGCAGGAGCACCCAGCTTGTTGGGTGCATACAGGATAAACAGCGAGTCAGATTTTCTGACTCCAGCCGTCCTGGAAACATATATTTTCAGGGCCCTGACTAAGTCCAGTAACTTGGAGTCCTCCAAGTCCCTAGTAGCCGCAGGTACCACAATAGGTTGGTTCATGTGAAACGCTGAAACCACCTTAGGGAGAAATTGAGGACGAGTCCTCAATTCTGCCCTGTCTGAATGAAAAATTAGGTAAGGGCTTTTATATGATAAAGCCGCCAATTCTGAGACACGCCTGGCTGAAGCCAGGGCTAACAGCATTACCACTTTCCATGTGAGATATTTCAAGTCCACAGTGGTGAGTGGTTCAAACCAATGTGATTTTAGGAACCCTAAAACTACATTGAGATCCCAAGGTGCCACTGGTGGCACAAAAGGAGGCTGTATATGCAGTACCCCCTTGACAAACGTCTGAACTTCAGGCACTGAAGCCAGTTCTTTCTGGAAGAAGATCGACAGGGCCGAAATTTGAACCTTAATGGATCCTAATTTTAGGCCCATAGACAGTCCTGCTTGCAGGAAATGTAAGAAACGACCCAGTTGAAATTCCTCTGTGGGGGCCTTCTTAGCCTCACACCACGCAACATATTTTCGCCAAATGCGGTGATAATGTTTCGCGGTTACATCCTTCCTGGCTTTGATCAGGGTAGGGATGACTTCATTTGGAATGCCTTTTTCCATCAGGATCCGGCGTTCAACCGCCATGCCGTCAAACGCAGCCGCGGTAAGTCTTGGAACAGACAAGGTCCCTGCTGGAGCAGGTCCTTTCTTAGAGGTAGAGGCCACGGATCCTCCGTGAGCATCTCTTGCAGTTCCGGGTACCAAGTTCTTCTTGGCCAATCCGGAGCCACGAGTATAGTTCTTACTCCTCTCTTTCTTATGATTCTCAGTACTTTTGGTATGAGAGGCAGAGGAGGGAACACATACACCGACTGGTACACCCACGGTGTTACCAGAGCATCCACCGCTATTGCCTGAGGGTCCCTTGACCTTGCGCAATATCTGTCCAGTTTTTTGTTGAGACGGGACGCCATCATGTCCACCTTTGGTTTTTCCCAACGGTTTACAATCAGTTGGAAGACTTCGGGGTGAAGTCCCCACTCCCCCGGGTGGAGGTCGTGTCTGCTGAGGAAGTCTGCTTCCCAGTTGTCCACTCCCGGAATGAACACTGCTGACAGTGCTACCACATGATTTTCCGCCCAGCGGAGAATCCTTGCAGCTTCTGCCATTGCCCTCCTGCTTCTTGTGCCGCCCTGTCTGTTGACGTGGGCGACTGCCGTGATGTTGTCCGATTGGATCAATACCGACTGACCCTGAAGCAGAGGCCTTGCTTGACTTAGGGCATTGTAAATGGCCCTTAGTTCAAGGATATTTCCATGCTTGACCACAAGCCCTGGAAATTTTTTCCCTGTGTGACTGCTCCCCAGCCTCTCAGGCTGGCATCCGTGGTCACCAGCATCCAATCCTGAATGCCGAATCTGCGGCCCTCTAGAAGATGAGCCCTCTGTAACCACCACAGGAGAGACACCCTTGTCCTTGGAGATAGGGTAATCCGCTGATGCATCTGAAGATGCGATCCGGACCATTTGTCCAGCAGATCCCACTGAAACGTTCTTGCATGGAATCTTCCGAATGGAATCGCTTCGTAAGAAGCCACCATTTTTCCCAGGACTCTCGTGCATTGATGCACTGACACCTGGCCTGGTTTTAGGAGGTTCCTGACTAGCTCGGATAACTCCCTGGCCTTCTCCTCTGGGAGAAACACCTTTTTCTGGACTGTGTCCAGAATCATCCCCAGGAACAGTAGACGTGTTGTTGGAATCAGCTGTGATTTTGGGATATTTAGAATCCACCCGTGCTGACGTAACACTACCTGAGACAGTGCTACTCCGAACTCTAACTGTTCCCTGGACCTTGCCCTTATCAGGAGATCATCCAAGTAAGGGATAATTAAGACGCCTTTTCTTCGAAGAAGAATCATCATTTCGGCCATTACCTTGGTAAAGACCCGGGGTGCCGTGGACAATCCAAACGGCAGCGTCTGAAACTGATAATGACAGTCTTGTACCACAAACCTGAGGTACCCTTGGTGAGAAGGGAATATTGGGACATGGAGATAAGCATCTTTGATGTCCAGAGATACCATATAGTCCCCTTCTTCCAGATTCGCTATCACTGCTCTGAGTGATTCCATCTTGAACTTGAACCTTTTTATGTAAGTGTTCAAGGATTTTAGATTTAAAATTGGTCTCACCGAGCCGTCCGGCTTCGGTACCACAAACAGCGTGGAATAATACCCCTTTCCCTGTTGTAGGAGGGGTACCTTGATTATCACCTGCTGGGAATACAGCTTGTGAATAGCTTCCAATACTGCCTCCCTGTCGGAGGGAGACGTTGGTAGAGCAGACTTCAGGAATCTTCGAGGGGGAGACGTCTCGAATTCCAATTTGTACCCCTGTGATACTACCTGCAGGATCCAGGGGTCCACTTGCGAGTGAGCCCACTGCGCGTTGAAATTTTTTAGACGGGCCCCCACCGTGCCTGAGTCCGCTTGTAAAGCCCCAGCGTCATGCTGAAGACTTGGCAGAAGCGGGGGAGGGCTTCTGCTACTGGGAAGAGGCTGCCTGGTGCAGTCTTTTTCCTCTTCCTCTGCCCCGGGGCAGAAATGAGTGGCCTTTTGCCCGCTTGTTCTTATGGGAACGAAAGGACTGAGTTTGAAAAGACGGTGTCTTTTTCTGCTGAGAGGTGACCTGGGGTAAAAAGGTGGACTTTCCAGCCGTTGCCGTGGCCACCAGGTCTGATAGACCGACCCCAAATAACTCCTCCCCTTTATACGGCAATACTTCCATATGTCGTTTGGAATCTGCATCACCTGACCAGTGTCGCGTCCATAACGCCCTTCTGGCAGAAATGGACATCGCACTCACTCTTGATGCCAGGGTGCAAATATCCCTCTGTGCATCACGCATATATGCATCCTTTAAATGCACTATAGTTAATAATATACTGTCCCTATCCAGGGTATCAATATTTTCAGTCAGGGAATCCGACCAAGCCACTCCAGCGCTGCACATCCAGGCTGAGGCGATTGCTGGTCGCAGTATAACACCAGTATGTGTGTATATACCTTTTAGGATATTTTCCAGCCTTCTATCAGCTGGTTCCTTGAGGGCGGCCGTATCAGGAGACGGTAACGCCACTTGTTTTGATAAGCGTGTGAGCGCCTTATCTACCCTAGGGGGTGTTTCCCAACGTGCCCTAACCTCTGGCGGGAAAGGGTATAGTGCCAATAATTTGTTAGAAATCAGCAGTTTTTTATCGGGGGAAACCCACGCCTTATCACACACCTCATTTAATTCATCTGATTCAGGAAAAACTGGTAGTTTTTTCACACCCCACATAATACCCTTTTTTGTGGTACTTGTAGTGTCAGAAATGTTCAATGCCTCCTTCATCGCCGTGATCATGTAACGTGTGGCCCTACTGGACATTACGTTCGTCTCCTCACCATCGACACTGGATTCAGTATCCGTGTCTGGGTCTGTGTCGACCATCTGAGGTAACGGGCGTTTTAGCGTCCCTGACGGTGTCTGAGATGCCTGAATAGGCACTAACTGATTTGCCGGCTGTCTCATGTCATCAACAGTTTTTTGCAAAGTGCTGACATTGTCACGTAATTCTTTAAATACAACCATCCAGTCAGGTGTCGACTCCCTAGGGGGTGACATCACTAACACAGGCAATTGCTCTGCTTCCACATCATTTTCCTCCTCATACATGTCGACACAATCGTACCGACACCCAGCACACACACAGGGAATGCTCTGACAGAGGACAGGACCCCACTAGCCCTTTGGGGAGACAGAGGGAGAGTTTGCCAGCACACACCAGAGCGCTATATATATTCAGGGATAACCTTATATAAGTGTTACTCCCTTTATAGCTGCTGTATTATATATTAGCTGTCAATAGTGCCCCCCTCTCTTGTTTTACCCTGTTTCTGTAGTGTAGTCTGCAGGGGAGAGTCAGGGAGCCGTCCTTCCAGCGGAGCTGTGAAAGAAAATGGCGCTTGTGTGCTGAGGAGTTAGGCTCCGCCCCCTTCACGGCGGCCTTTTCTCCCGCTTTTTTCTGGAAAACTGGCAGGGGTTAAATGCATCCATATAGCCCAGGAGCTATATGTGATGCATTTCTTTAGCCACATAAGGTTTTTATCAAGTTTTATTGCGTCTCAGGGCGCTCCCCCCCAGCGCCCTGCACCCTCAGTGACCGGAGTGTGAAGTGTGCTGAGAGCAATGGCGCACAGCTGCAGTGCTGTGTGCTACCTTATCTGAAGACAGGAATGTCTTCTGCCGCCGCTTTCTCTGGACCTCTTCGCTCTTCTGGCTCTGTAAGGGGGCCGGCGGCGCGGCTCCGGGACCCATCCAGGCTGAACCTGTGATCGTCCCTCTGGAGCTAATGTCCAGTAGCCAAGAAGCCCAATCCACTCTGCACGCAGGTGAGTTCGCTTCTTCTCCCCTTAGTCCCTCGATGCAGTGAGCCTGTTGCCAGCAGGACTCACTGAAAATAAAAAAACCTAAGTATACTTTTACTTCTAAGCAGCTCAGGAGAGCCACCTAGATTGCACCCTTCTCGGCCGGGCACAAAATCTTAACTGAGGCTTGGAGGAGGGTCATAGGGGGAGGAGCCAGTGCACACCAGCTAGTCCTAAAGCTTTTACTTTGTGCCCAGTCTCCTGCGGAGCCGCTATTCCCCATGGTCCTTACGGAAGTCCCAGCATCCACTAGGACGTCAGAGAAATAGAGAATTGGTGATGTTGCCCAAGACAACCAATCAGAGGCTATCATTTCTCTGTTCCCTTTTAGTTGCTATGGGCAACATCCCCCGTTTTCTGTTTAGAAGCTTTAGTAAATTTACCACTTAGTCTCCATGAGAAAATTTATTGTATGATTTTACCAGTGCAAGTTGCCCACTAAACTGTAATTACAGCTGTCAGCAAATTTCAATTAGATTTCCAAACATACTGACATTAGTTAACAAAAGTAATTTTTTTTACCTTAGGCAAGATCAGACAACAAAATAGTTCATTCAGTTCAGTATTATGCTGGACACACACTGCGATACGGCAGCCAGTATAGAGCAGCTGGCCCAATATTGCAGCCTTTATGATATGAAAATGGAACACAATGGCCAACAAAAATCTGTTCCAAAACAATTGGATAATTATCGGTTACCTTGGTAAATGTGTTTGGAAGATGACTGCTCTCAGTATGTGTATCCAGTCACTTTCCAACAACATTAACAGGCTATGGTGCTGCCAAAAGGGATCCAGCTATGATGTTTGGCCAAAATGAACACAAATCCTGTCTCTTGGAGGTCATGCCAAGCGGCTCATTCTATCTGTGCTAAGATTTATTCTACATTGAATCTTTTTTGCTAATTTTATCACACATTTTACCTTTTCAAATCGACAGAAATGTAAACCTAAAAAAACAAGACTTTCACTGTGTACTTTAATTGTATGTTAATAAAGACCAATTTAAAAATTAAAAATTTTTATTTTTTATAATCTTAGATCAGAATTTCCAAAATATTTGCAGAGGAGAAAATACTGGCAGTAAAACCCTGTCTTATGTCTTATAAAGAGTATTACTATGAATACCAAACTGGTTTACCAGTGCATCGATTGTTGAGGGTACATGTGGTGGCGCACCAATGGTGCATTGAAAGTAGGCATCTCAGGACTTATACAGTCTAGCTCAGTGGTTCTCTAACTGTGTGCCGTGGCACCCTGGGATGCCTCGGGACACTTGCAGGGGTGCCGTGGATTGGTAGTCCAGGACCAATTCAAATTATTTATGGACAAACAGAAGCGAATCCTGACCCTCACCACATAAGGATGACCGATAAACACAATTTCATTAATTTAATATTTTATCTAAATTTCTCAAAAAGACACTTTTGGCCTTGGGGTGCTGTGAAAACAAAAATGATACCCTACGGCACCTTGAGTCCAAAAAGTTTGAGAACCACTGGTCTAGCTAGTATGCAAGTGGAGGCTGAAACTAGCATTTGCATATCAGCGCCGCTGCGATTCTGAATAAAGTCTGAGCAATGTATGTAGAGCGTCCCCCTCTGGATGTTACCCTGTGTGTACGACATTATTCTCATTCTTTGGGGACATTTCAATAAACAGCAATGGTAACAAAATGCCGGCACTCGATCAATTCTCGGCAAATGAGGCCACCAACGTAATAGATGTTTCCTTGCACCCTAATGAGGTGCTCAGTACAATTTGTAATGTTCTTCTACTGTAATTCTAGGGGATGAGCACATCTGAACATGGTGACTGCCTATCTGTGGAAATTGAATGTGAACCTTTAAATATAATGTCCCAGCATATTAAGCAGTCATGTTGCAGACAGATGGAATCATGTATGGAGAAAAAAAATGAGGGGCATCTGATCGTAAGAATGGAAACAGAGTTGGGGGTGTGGGAATAGTCAGTATTACAGGGGTCTATTTACTAAGCCCTGAAGAGAGATAATGTGGATGGAGATAAAGCACCAGTCAATCAGCTCCTAACTGCCATTTTTCAAACACAGCCTGTGACATAAGCTGATTGGCTGGTGCTTTATCTCCATCCACTTTATCTCAGGCAACTAAGGAAGTTCAACATCCCACAGAAGCTTCTGCTCCTCTTCTACTCTGCGATTGTGGAGTCGCTACTGTGCTCCTCGATACTGGTATGGTACAGCTCCGCCAGCGCGAGGGACAGATGCAGGCTCCAAAAGGTGGTGAGAACCGCAGAGAAGATCATCGGGGCCGACCTTCCCTCAGTCCAGGACCTGAACCTGTCCAGAGCTAAAATGCTGGCAATGAAGATAGTAAAAGACCAGCTACACCCCGGCCCCAGCATGTTTAACTTGCTTCCTTCAGGCAGGCGTTACAGGGCCGTCTCCGCCAGGTCCACCAGAAGCCTCAAAACTTTCTTTTCCCAAGCGGTCCGCCTGCTGAACTCCTGAACATTGACTGACTAGACGTACATGTAACTCACTTGTGTCCCTACGGTATGCCTATCTGTGTGACTTTACTTGCCCCCCCCACCTGCTTATCTGTTATCTACTTGGCTGTTGTATAGCAAACCTTTAGACAAATTCCTAGTATACACAAGTATACCTGGCCAATAAAGCTGATTCTGATTCTGATCTCTCTTCAGGGCTTAGTAAATAGACCCCACAGTATCTTAGTGATCATATAGGAAAGAGTTATTCTATTTTTAGAAGAGGGGGTACACCAAGAATATATCATGGAACCTCTTCTGCACCAGTATATGGGGGAGATGTGTCAGAGATTGGAGAGAGATAATGTGGAGAGAGATTAAGTACAAACCTATCAGCTCCTAACTGCCATATTGCAGGCTGTGTTTGAAAAATGACAGTTAGGACCTGATTGGTTGGTGCTTTATCTCTTTCCACTTTATGTCTCTCCAAGCTTTGATACATTTCCCCCAGTAAGTGATAAGATTCCATTGAAAGATCTTGGACGCCAAGAGAATAGAGAGTTGGTCAGAGAAATGCTTTATTTTCCATTCGGTTCTGATAAGATTGATATCAGTATATTTTATTCTGTTAATACAGTATATTGAATTGTCTATATTTGTGAGTGTCACAAGATGCATCTTTATATGTCACTCTAGGAATAATGAGTCATTTTTGAATTTTTAAATAAAGTTTTTTTTATCTTTTGAAGCATTTAATTTACATTTTGATTTTTTTAAATTTTTGCAGCCATAACCTGCCGAGCTCAAGTGTACGCCATCCTGCTTAGGAAGCCTTACTACATTTATTTACTTTAAGGTACGATGGATTCCTTCCACATTTCTCCACAACTGTCTAACTCAATTTCAACACCAAATCCCTCATCAGGAGGTGACCTTTACAAATACATAAAATCCAGAAGCCCCGCGGCTCTCGCAATGTCTGAGAGTCATATTCTATTCAGCAGGCTGAGATTTAATTAACACTGTGCCCCTTAGTGCAGGGATAAGACATAGTGATTAGGTTTAGCATGCATGTTTATGCATGCAGGTGGGTGGGAGAGGCTTTCACTGTGGCTGCCCACGCTGCGCTGACTCTTTGTCTGCACCAAGCTCTGTGAATGTCTGCACAGAGGGGGTACTCCATTCCTTAAAAACAATTTAGAGAGAGGCAAGAGAAGTACTGAAAATTCCCTGCAGAGTATAGATTCAGTATTGGGCCATCTGCAGACACTGTGTGCATATTTCCAGGGTATTCACACAAACATTATTAGAGGTCTCTGTGGGAGCTCAAGAAGTTGTAGCTTTGCCAACATTCTCCCAATAATTAAGGAGAACTATGGGCTGGTGTTAATTCTCCTGACAAGAGTGCAGCCGCTAAAGAATTCGTACAAGTTACAGTATATGAAAAGAAATTACCATGTACAACTTTAATAATAACTTCTTCAATGCTGGTATTATGACCTAGATTAATTGAATAAAAAAGTTAGAAGTTCCACTAAAATGAATATAATTATGTAATTCTCTTGTTACTTTGATATATGTATCTAATACATAGGAAGTAAAGGAACACTAGGCAAGTTTCTCGCTTATATTTTTAAACTTCTGGGACATTGTGTAATATGATGGAAAGACAGGTTTCCAAAAGGCTTAGCTCTGGTTAAAGCTGATTTACAGGAAGGGTTCCCTGTAGTGAATGGGGAGAGAGGGCGACTCCATTAGAGTTCGGCTCTCCCAGCCTCCCATTACAGACGGACATCGGCAGTGGCGTAACTAGAAATTTTTCTCCCCCAAGCCAAAACATTCTCTGGCGCACCCCCCCCCCCCCCCCATAATTGTCACTAGCAAAGTGCACAAAAAAGGGGCGTGGCCTTGCTGAAATGGGTGTGTGTTTGCATAAAGGGGCGTGGCATTAAAGGAAAAGACTACCTTATACCCCAGTTTTGCAGCCTGCACGCCCAGGCATTGGCCACCACAGGAAAAAAAATAATCCTGATTCATGCCCCTTACATTATACTGCAATGGCCCTTAGACATTATGCCACACACAAAAATGCCCATGACACAATATGCCACACACTGTAATGCCCCTGACCAGTGGCATATCTATAATGGGTGCAGTGTGTTCAGTGCACACGGGCCCCTGGGTCCAGAGGGGGCCCACACCGCACCCATTTCTTCTATGCTCACTTTTCCGGCATCCATCATTGACTGTGTGTGGGCCCCCTCCTCTCCCGTATCCATCACTGCCGCTGCTAGCGCACTGAGCACTACAGACTCTGCCACAGTGCCAGAGTCTACAGCGCATGCGCAGGACTAAAAAAAAAAGGGTGCAACGGCGGTGAGGGCTACAGGAGAGGGGGGGGGGGCACACACGGAGACTGCACACGGGTCCCCTCCTCTCTAGAAACGCCTCTGCCCCCGACACATTACGTCACACACTGTAATGCCTGTGACACATTATGCTTCACACTGCAATGCCCCTGAGACATTATAGCACATACAATGACCGTGATACAGTACACCACACACCGTCATGCCTGTGACACATTATGACACACACCGCAATGCCCATTATACATTATACCACACACTGCAATACCCCTGAGACATTATACCACATACCACAATGCCTGTGATATAGTATACCGTAATGCCTGTGACACACACCGCAATGCCCATTATACCTTATGCCACACTCTGCAATGTCCCTGAGACATTATACCCATAGGCAAACGCAGGGGAAGTTTCCGGTTGCCCAGAAACCCCCCTCCTCTTGGCCAGCACAAATTATGACATCAATAGTATATAATACGATTACTAGAGCTGCTGCCACAACATGCAGTGTAAGGGACAGAGCAGAGTTGCTGCGCATGCCCAGTGGTAGCAGCTTCTTCCAAGTTTGCTGTGTGTGTGGATCTGAGTCCTCAATCAGTGCTCTGGACCAGAGTAGCTACCAGGAAGAAGAGACAGGAGCCTTACCATGAGGTGGGAGATAGTGTGCTTAGAAAGTGCAGTTCTATCTCCTACTGGTTCTGTTATGTTTGTATATTTATTTATTATGGGATGTTTAACCTTGTCCTGTCCACTTATTTTATTTATATTACTAAAATGTTTGATACAGCCTATACTATAGACTATAGTGTTAAATATTAATACTGTATTCCATACAGTATCCAATTTATAAAAAGACCAATGCGTACATTAATGTCCAGGATCGTTACTAGGTTCTTCTACCACTCCCCCAGACTCCCATACTTACTCCAATGTTCCGCAGAAATATTCCGTGGGAGATTGAGGATTACATTTGGAAACCCCCCTCTAGAAATTCTGCGTTTGCCACTGATACCACATACCACAAATGCCCGTGATATAGTATACCACACACCGCAATGTATGTGATACATTATGCCACACACTGCAATGCCCATTACACATTAAGCCCTACAGTAAGGCTTCTAATTACTTTTAAATTACCTGCTCATTGCCAGGGGTTTCGTGCTCTTGGTTCCATGCATGGTGCCAGGGGTTTTCATGCTAAGGGTGTCATGCTCGTTGCCAATGGTTTCATGCGCTAGGTGTTATGCTTGTTGCCAGAGGTATCATGTGCTGGGTGTCAAGCTCGTTGCCAGGGGTTTCATGCACTGGTTGTCATGCTTGTTGCTAGGGGGCAATGCTTGTTGCCAGGAATTTTATAAGCTGGGTGTTGTGTATGTTACCATACTTGTTGCTAGGGCTGTGCTCCAAGTGCCACATATGCCCACAGTGGCAGATATTCCCCCACAGTGCCAGATAAAAATATGCCCCCATAGTGCCAGAAACACATATGCCCCCAGTGCCAGATGCACATATGCCCCAAGTGCCCCATATGCCCCCCGCCAGTGCCAGCTACACATATACCCCAGTGCCAAATATGCCCCCCCAGTGCCAGGTACACACCCTTTCCCCGCCGCTGTGAGTCCGGGAAGGAGCTGGAGGGCACAGTGCGTGTCTCATGGCTGTGTCCATCCTGTGTCTCCAGCGGTATGTTTGTCAAATGAAGTGCCGGTTCGTGAGCCAATCAGAGCAGGAGTTATGCCACTGGACATCGGAAGCCCACCATCAAATGATGGCTGGGATTCCACCATCAAAACTTTCGGTGTGATGGTTAGTAATCATTGCATCAAAAGTATTTAATGGAAAAAACTAGTCAAATGATTTATGCATGCACAAAAAACCTGGCAAGGGGACGGGACTGGGGGCGGGATAGGGGATGGGGCCTAGAACAGTCAGAGACATGACCTGTACTGTCCCTACACACATCTTGATCATTGGAGGCAGACAGAGACAGACTTCAACTATCAAGATGTCCGATGCAGTGAGCTGCAGCCAGGGACGGTGCAGCTCTCAGCATTTTTTTTTCAAACAGGTAACCATCAAAACACCATTGGATCATTACCATTCGATGAAGGCAAACATCGGAATGAGAGGCTGCTGCTGAAGCAGTCTCCTCTCCCTGCCCAATGTGCTGCTGTATTGGGGGGTGGGTGGTTGGCACTCAGTTATATTTATAATGAGCACCGACTCCCCACTCTCTCAACGCCCCTGGTGACGGGTAATCTTCAAACTAAATCAGACCCACAATACAATATTTTAATATGTACAGTATAGATAGATATTCAATGTTTCTATGGTATTACACTTTGTATTAATTACAATTTATTTAAAACATAAAAAAGCACAGCCATGGGCTCATTGTTAGTGAGTAAAAGGCAGGTAATAAGGGTCAAAAAGCTCACACAGCAAAGCGTAACAAAATTGGTATTATTGGACATACTGTAATACACTTTATTCTATGATAGCAATCCCACTACCTCTGCAAGCAAGTCATTTATGTTTATAACATGTTAGATTTTCTACTGTCCCCCCATGCTTCCTCAAATTACATATAAGACATCTGCCCTGTGCATATATACGTTATAGCAAATTGCTTATTTATGTTGGTCCAGAATTATAAAGTCATCTTTACCTGGTAGCCTAAATGGTCTTTCAGAGCCAGGAACAGTCTCTGTGTTACCTGTACTCTGGCACCTCCAGGGTGATAAGTGCATTTTAATAATCAAATTTTAATCTGAAAAATGAAACTTGTTAGGGAAATTCTATAGTTCAATTGTAGTATGCAGCATACTTTCACTGCAGTCCTTCATGCTGCAATTCTCATTAGATTAAGGTAAATATACTTTTATATCCAGACAGCTCAACGTAAAATGTATATTGCTTTTACAGTAACGACACAATGAAGGAAATTAGTAACCACACAAGGAAAGAAATGTTCAAGGTCATTATTGCTATAAAACACTATGGGTTCTATTTATCAATGACATAACTGCTAAAGCCTGCAGAAATTGGAGGTTTTCACAGGATTTAGGGCTTTTTCTTATTTATCAATTTATCAAAGCTGGTGAACACTGTGCTGACTACTGCAAGCTATAGCCTTCAGCTTGAGCTCTCCGCGATGCTTGTTTATCATCTGTTTCTCATGGACTGTGCTCTGATCAATAACGTCTCAGGATGGTGTTAGTCAGTTGTACCCACAGGAGAAAAATGCTTATTAAAATAAAGCATTTTTTCCTTTATTTATTTCTATGTTTTACCCTTTTTTACTTATTTTTTACTTCTCTTATAACAAACTTTATTTTTTAGTGGAATCTGTAAGTGGAAGTCCAAGTCTTTCATTCCCAGGGCGGGAAGTACTGCCACCCGAGTCGGTGGCCATGCGGAATGCCAGCTGAACGCGGACGTTTTTTAAAGGGGTAATCACTTACAAGGCATAATTTTGCCTTGTAAGTGATTTACCCTTTAAAAAAAGTCCCACATAGAGACTTCTCAACCACCTCGATTTTGGTGGGACAGTCCAGCTTTTTTGGGTACTGACTGCGTGGTCCAATGGGCGGAGGGGGCTTGGGATGTGGGGTGCAAGGTTGGAAGGTTTCAGTGTGACATGCTGCTCAATGGCATTTATATATCACATTATTGGTTAAAATCAAACTGCTGGGCTACTCTCAAAATAAGTCATATGATCTACAGCACTTCACAGTTAGGAATCTACCAAAACCCAGATAATCAGTATACAAAAAGGTGACTTCTCTGTACAGCTTCATTATAGTGACTTTCCTATCAAATATCACAAGACGGGAACCATGCATATAAAAAACAAATAGTCACAGCAGTAACTACAGTCTATTATTAGAAATAGTTGTGTATACTGTAGTTTATATGTGGGCATAATTACCCAATAAATGCACACTGTTTGATACATGTTCATTTTACAGACTCACCTGGGGGAAATGTCACATCCTTGTTGCATGAAGGCACCCAAGGAAAACCATAGACTGTTAAATATTCCAAATTCATTAGAATGGTCTGTGGAGGGTTGATCTCTTCCTTCCTCAAACTCTTCATTGTGCCACTCATATGGGCTGAATCGACTGACCAAAAAGAGAACCACACTAACACCAATGTAAGCGAAGACTATACACATCCAGATCTCATATGCGAGAGGATCCAAGAAGGAGAAAACACCCGGTTTTGATTTCTGTGGTTTCTTGATCATGATGGATATACCCAAGCTCATGAATGGTTTGGAAAAGTCAATAACTTCTTCACGGACCAGTGTGATTGTCAAAGGCGCAACGGCCAGATCCGCTCTCTGGAGACAAAAAGACAAGAAATTCTCATTGTGTCAGACATAGAGTGGTGGAGATTTGGACCAAATCATTTTGTAGCCAACATTGATAACACACAGTTCTCACTAACACAGGTTTCCAGCCCATAGACAAAATGCTGTTAAAGGGAAAAATATAAAATGAAAATTTCTGCTGCACAAATATAATTTGTTAATAGCAAACTTTTTTTTTCTTCTTTAGCGTTATGGGTCTGATTCAGAGGTGGGCCCTATTCCCATGGCCGCTGCATTTTTGAATGCAGCGACGGTGCGAAATTAGGCAAATTAGGAGGAGTCTTAAGTAAAAAGACATGTCAAAAAAGTGATCAAGTGCTCAGTGTGCAAGAAAGAAGCTAATAGTAACAATTTCACCAGAGGTATTCCTCTCCCTCCACCAACAGAGAGAATCACACACAGAGAGAACATGGTTCCAGCAATGCTTCCCAATAAAAACAATTAGAACAGAATAATGTCACACTCCTGTATGTGGCAGTTGCAGGGAGCTCCACACATGCTCATACAATTGGGATGTTAGTCTCCACAATAGATCTGTCTGCACCTGGGTTGATAGTTCACTTTCTTCTCAAATAGGTTCAATAGGGAATGACTCAAAAATAGAAAAAGTTAAGGAATATTGATAGTGTGATGCCATTTATATACAAACGTAACCATACAATATAAGATAGATAAAAAAAAGCTCTAAAAATTTGCATTCAACAAGTGACAAAAACACTTTATGTGGCAGAAAGATATAGCAATTACCAGCTGCTGGTGAGAACCGTCAATGTACAGTTCTTAGAAGGCATTGGTACAAGTAGGCTCTCCTAGCTGCAGTCCGGGTTCCACCTCAAGCCAAAGCTCCATCTGTGCTGGATTGTCGCCCAGCGCCACACTCAGTATTCCTGTCTGGCACCCAGGCGTTCCGACCCTCCCCAGGTAGAGTGCAATGTGTAAACTACCTCTTGTCACACTGAAGGTGAGTTTCTATCACCATCAGTGTATCACACTATCGATATACTATTCTTCTATTTTTGGGTCATTCCCTACTGACCCTGTTTGAGGAGAGAGTGAACTATCCACCCAGGATCAGACTGATATGATGTGTAGACTAACATCCTAATGGTAGGAGTGTGTGTGGAGTTGTCTACACCTGCCACATACAGGAGTGTAACATTATTCTGTTGTAATTTGTGTTTAATTGGGAAGCTCTGGTGGATCCATTTCCTTAAGTAAAAAAACGCCCACTGCAGGCTTCTATGATAGTAAAATAGTAACATAGTATTCAAGGTTGAAAAGAGGCAAAATGCCCATCATGTTCAACCTGTATTTTGTATTAAGTTGAGTTGATTTTAATGTACATGCTGAAGAATGTTTTATGACTAGTTAACAACTACAAATCATGTTACACCCGGATTAACAACTTCAGTATTTTAGATGTTGTAACTTTGGACATCCTTTTCAATCAGAAATTCATCCAATCCCCTTTTAAATGCATTTACAGTGTCCACCATTACCCCATTCCCTGGCAAGGAATTCCAAATCCTTATTGCCCTAACAGTGAAGAACCCTTTCCTCCGTTGCGTGCGGCATTTTCTCTCCTCCAGCCTCAGCGAATGCCCACGTGTCCTAAACAGAGTTATTTTAATAAATAATTCCTCTGATAACCCTTTGTAGTGTCCCTTTACATATTTGAAGACATTAATAATGTCTCCTGTTAGATGCCTTTTTTCCAGTGTATACATGTTCAACCTAGTAAGTCTTTCCTCGTAATCCAGTCCCTCTATCCCTTTAATCAATTTAGTAGCTCGCCTTTGAACCCTTTTGAGTTCACCAATATCTTTTTTATACAGTGGTGCCCAAAACTGAACACAATATTCCAGGCGCGGACATACCAATGATTTGTACAGCGGCAGAATTACATTCTCGTCCCCCATTTTATGCGCGCTAACACCATACTTGTCTTCTTTACTGTGCTTTGACATTGTATACGGTTATTAAGTTTATTATCAATGAGTACCCCAAAATCCTTTTCCAAAACTGTTACCCCTAGACTTTCCCTGTTTAATATGCAGGATGCAAGTTTGTTTTTAGTCCCGAAATGCATAACCTTGCATTTTTCTATATTGAACCTCATTCTCCATTTAGACGCCCAGATGTCAAGTTTAGATAAGTCATTCTGCAGAAAGTCCACATCTATTTCTGAATTAATTACCCTACACCGGCATGTCCAAACTGCGGCCCTCCAGCTGTTGTGAAACTACATATCCTAGCATGCCCTTACACAGTTTTGCTGTCAGAGGATGCTAAAGCTGTGTCAGGGCATGCTGGGATGTGTAATTTCTCAACAGCTGGAGAATATTTTCCAATATTTTCCCCACTATAGATGTCAAACTAATCGGCCTGTAGTTACCCGGATGATTTTTGGAACCTGTTTTTAAATAATGGCACTACCTCTGCTATACGCCAATCCTTCTGTACCATGCCAGATCTAATTGAACTATTGAAAATCAAGTATAGGGGTCTTGCTAGTTGTGACCTAAGCTCCATAAGAACCCTCGGATGACGTCCGTCCGGACTTGGTGATTTATTAATCTTTATTTTGCATAATCTCTCCCTGTCTACTTATTCTCTTAAACAAGTATCTAACCACAAAGCCTTACTGTCACTATCGCTATGCACTACTCCCACCATCAATTCTTCTCTGGTGAAAACTGATGAAAAAAAATTGTTCAGTATTTCTGCTTTTGATTTGTCATCATTTAACAATACTCCAAATTCATCTTTTAATTGCCCTATGTTCTCTTTTTTTAACCTTTTACTGTTTATGTATTTAAAAAAATGTTAGGATTGGTTTTACTCTCTATTGCAATTTGCTTTTCGTTTTCAATTTTAGCTGCTCTTATTGCATTTTTGCTTCTTTTATTGCATTCCTTGTAGTACTGGAATAAATCCACCTTTCCATTAGATTTAAATGCTTTGAAAGCCCGCCTCTTTTTATCAATTTCGGCCTTGACCTTCTTGTTAAGCCACATTAGTTTGAGTTTGGTACTCCTTCGCTTACTGCCCATGGGAATAAATTTGTGAATATTGCTATCTAGCATCCATTTTAAAGCATCCCACATTTCCAAAGTGTTCTTGCCATGAAACAAAACTTCCCACTCAATGTTGTTTAATGCACATCTCAGCATACTGAAGTTAGCCTTCCTAAAGTTAAATGTTTTTGTTGAACCCTTATGGCTATGTTTCTTGAAACTGATCTCGAATGTGATCATATAGTGATCACTGTTACCCAAAGTCTCCCCAACTTTAGTATCCCATATGATGTCCACATTATTAGTAATTACTAGATCTAGAATAGTTGTACCCCTAGTTGGGTCTTTGACTAATTGAGAGAAGTAGTGATCTTTTAACATATTTAAGAACCTGTTGCCCCTAACTTTAACACATGAATCGTTACTCCAATTAATATTAGGATAGTTAAAATCCCCAATCACTAGGATGTCCCCCAATCCCGCAGCCCTTTCGATTTGCTGCATGAGTTGTTCTTCCTCATGTATGCTAATATCTGGCTGTTTGTAGCACGTGCCTATGACTATTTTTTTTGCATCAATACCCCCACTTGAGATTTCAACCCATAGTAACTCCACGTTATCGCCTGTCCCCTTATAAATAACTTCCTTTAAGTACGGTTTAAGAGACGGTTTAACATAAACACCCTGTCCCTCCTGAAAAGAGAATACCCCTCCAAGTTTGCAACCCAGTCATGAGAATCATCCCACCATGTTTCCGTAATACCTATAATATCATACTCAGCCTTTGATGCTAACAATTCCAATTCCCCCATTTTACCTGCTAGACTTCGTGCGTTTGCAAGCATACATTTTAGTTTAGTGGTTCCCTTATCCGCTTGTTTTTTTAAAGGTATCCTATCATGGTTTACTAGAGCCTCCCTAGAGTTACTCTTACGAATTATCCTTCTCGCTCCCTTTCCACCCCTACCATACTTAATATTGCCCACCTTACAAGTCTTTCTGATTCACTGCTGTGTCACAGCATCGGATCATCAGCGTGAATATCGAACATCTGAGTAACCCTCAGGTTACTTAGGATGTCCAGTAAATTCACCCTGTCAGGGCCAGTGTAGCAGCGCCCGAGGATGGAGCCACTGGCGTTGGCAAACCCAGAAACTGGGAAAGCACCATTTTCTGGAACGATGCCCATTGCTGCCCCCAAACGCCAGCAGCATGTCAATTGTGCTGCGGTTTTTGTGGTATTGCGAGTAACACTGCAGACGCAGATCAGAACATGTACAGTCTGTGCAGATTGCCAAACATCGGAGATGTGCGTTAATGTCAAATTAATGTTCATCTCTGAATCAGGCCTTATAAGTGTTTATGTTTGGCGCATTTAGCGGCACAGAAAAATGTGTATCTGCATTTTGATTCTTAGTTGAAAAAATAACATTTAAAAATGCCTCCATTGCGCCTTGACAAAGGCGCAATGGAGGCGCCAAAACAGCTGTCGAATTCAGTGCTGCTATTAGCATACTTCTTGATCCTCTGCTTTTTGTCAATTGGTTTTGCACAAAGTTTTTGCACTTTATTGAACATTATGATGTTTTTGTATACATAAACGTTATGCATCACTTTGGAGGTGCTGGCTCTTTTTTGTACATATCTGGATAAATGTTTATGTGCCTGGCACTCCTGGAATATGAACTTGTAATGTGTGCAAAATGTTACTCATAAGGAAAGTAACACATAACAGAGAGGAATACTGCCAATTTGCCAATAAAAATAGTGAGTGTACTGTAAAGGCCCATACACACTAGCCAATTTTGAGCTCAAAGTAGCTCAATTTGGCATTTTGAGCTCAAACTCGGCCAGCGTGCTCCCGTATCATCGACAGTCGCCGCCATCCATCGAGCTGTTTGAACAGCCGAGTGAAGCACTTTCCACAGCCTCCTACTGTGATAAGTGCTTCACCCCCTCCCCCGTGAACATCGCTGGGCACAGGGGAAATAGCTCAGTGTGTATGCACTGAGCTATTTTCCTGCCAACGATGCTCATGATCATCGCTGTGCAAACAAGCTGGGTAAAAACGCTTAGTGTGTATGCACCTTAAGAGACAATGAAACAAACTCAATCAAATGCTGTATAATCCATTATAATCACCAGCTAAAGATGAAAAGGTGGTAAATTTGGAACTCCATAAATTAGACTGTACTTGTCCACCAATGAATGGTAGAATTTAAAAAATGCGGCTTGCTTGTATATAAAGACTGTGCCCAATAGGTTAAAACAAATGCTGTGTCTCCTCACTTTATGCTGGAATGAGGTTTAGTATTGCTTTATAGAATACTGTGACTTCTGGTACAATAACTGGAATCAGTGCCCGCTAACTGGATGAAGTCGGGAGATCCTCATATGTACAGCGGTACAGAGGATCTTGGCTGAAATTATGGGGCCCATTTATTAATGAGTGATAAAACGCATTGTGGTTGATAAAACTCATTGGGGGGATGTAATAGGGTGTGAGAATTAGGAAGTGAGAGATCCTGGGGTCTATTCATGAAACAGTGAAAAGAGTGGAGAAGTGAGCCTGTGCAGGAGTTGGCCATGGCCACCAATCAGCTGCTCCGTACAATTGCATAGTATGCAAATTATAAATGTTACTTCAATGCTGATTGGCTGCCATTGGCAACTTCTCCACCGGTTCACTTCTCTACCCTTTTCACTGTTTCATGAATAAACTATTTTGTGAGCGTTCTCCTGTTTTTTTTAAGTGGCAATCATTTACATGGCAAAGTCAACCTGGAAAACTCTCACAAAAACCCTCACTTTCTGATTCTTACACCATTCCTATTCCCACCGCTGTATATGATAAATGGTGCTCCAGCCAAACCGTTTCCTAAGTCATTTTTCAAACACATGACAGGAGCTGAACACATGACAGGAGCTGAACACATGACAGGAGCTGATTGGCTGCAGCATCATCCATCATACTCAAGGAGTTTTATCATTCACAGTGAGTTTTATCACTTGTTGATAAATGAGTCCCATACAGTATGTTTAAAATTGAGTTGCGGCAGCAGACACTAATGCACCGGAACAATTCAGTATTGATCTGGTTCTGGCATAGCTGCTCCAGAAAACAGCTGTTCCATGATCCCTATCACTACTACTTTCACCGATAATTAGTAGCAGCTGAAAGTTAACTCTGCCAGGCAGTGTTAATGTGGATGAGTGAACTGATCCTTCTACGTACTCCTTCGTTTGTGCAGTCAAGCTCCGATAAAGTTGTTTTTGAAGCTTGATGAACCGATGTTAGCTACATTGGGACGCCAATGGTGAATGGGTCTGTTACATAAAACATGTATAATAGAGCTGTTCACCAAGATGAATAGGACACTTACATTGTACATATTTTTTGCCATTTAGCAATCACAATCGATGGTTCAGATTTTACTACTACATATTGCCCAGTTGTATATGTAGTCCATACTGTATATAAGCATTTTTTTGGACTGTGAAATCCTTATTAAGTCAAGAGTAGCCCTGTACATATTTTTGTAATTTACACTATTTGGAGGTTCCTAAAATTGTTTTTGGTATTTTTTATTTGGAAGTGTCTTATGTCTGTGTTTTATTTTTACATACTGTAGATTAACTGTGCAATTTCACTTTGTATGAAAATTACTTTATATGAACCATGGGGGTCATTCCGAGTTGTTCGCTCGCAAGCTGCTTTTAGCAGTTTTGCACACGCTAAGCCGCCGCCTACTGGGAGTGAATCTTAGCTTAGCAAAATTGCGAACGAAAGATTAGCAGAATTGCGAATAGACACTTCTTAGCAGTTTCTGAGTAGCTTCAGACTTACTCGGCATCTGCGATCAGTTCAGTGCTTGTCGTTCCTGGTTTGACGTCACAAACACACCCAGCGTTCGTCCAAACACTCCTCCGTTTCTCCAGCCACTCCCACGTTTTTCCCAGAAACGGTAGCGTTTTTTCACACACACCCATAAAACGGCCTGTTTCCGCCCAGAAACACCCACTTCCTGTCAATCACATTACGATCACCAGAACGAAGAAAAAACCTCGTAATGCCTTGAGTAAAATTCCTAACTGCATAGCAAATTTACTTGGCGCAGTCGCACTGCGGACATTGCGCATGCACATTAGCAACTAATCGCTCCGTTGCGAGAAAAAAATAACGAGCGAACAACTCGGAATTACCCCCCATGTTCCAAAAATAGCAAATTTGTAGACCATGAGAAAGATACATGAGCATGATGATCTATCATAATTTAGATTAAGGGGTTTTGTTTCTGTACATCAAAGGGCATGAAAACCATTGCGGAGAGGCTCACTGTCAAAGATGAGTGCTGAAATTGTACACCCAATAAGACAGATCATGTGAGAATGGGAAAGGTTACCAAAATGGCTGCAGGCCACAACCCAGGAACCATACAGTGGTTGCCATGGTTACCATCTCCCATTGAGGGAGGTGAGCAAGAACACGTCCATAGCCGTAGGGGGGCAGAAGAAAAAAAAATGTGGGAAGGGAGGGGAGGAGTGCTGAGCAGACTATGGGAAGAGAGAGAGAAATCAGACGGCACTGTATAAACTCCAATTGGTTATGTAAACTCAATTAATAAATAAAGCATTGAGTTTTACTTTTCCCCTTATGGTCTCCTGTTGGGAATCCGTACACAAGAAAAAGCTGGAGGGGGTTCGGAGACATTTCCTTTCATTTTAACCCATTCTCTGCTGCAGGGATGCCCTGCAGAAGTAAATAATTTACCCCGTAGGTAGTGCAATTATTTTTATTCTACAGTATTTTTTTTCTAAAGTGCCTGTAGTCACTGCTATTAGAATTTGCTTTTCTCCAGCACACAGGTGAGGAATCCACGTGGCTCAAGCCTCAGTGATCTCATTTGTTCCTAGTTCCTAGTATTATACAGTATATATATCTTGCACGCCATTGCGTTAGTTATTAAGCTACTAAACACACAAGTTCAAAACTATCAGAGTTAAGATTCAGTTTTAGCAGATGACAAATGTTGCAAGATATATTACATAGTGACCTATGCTAATGCATTATATGTGTCTGTACATATGTCAAAAAGCCTGTCACTTACAGCATACCTACAGGCGGTGAAATGCCGCTGCCAGAATACCGGAGACACAGGCTATTCTCCCTCTGTGCTCACAGCATGGCGAGTGCTGCGAGCCTGCAAGAGGCTTTCTAGTGCTTGCATACTGGTTGCCAGGAATCCGCTTTCAATATACTGACGGCCGGCATCCAGGCCGCCTCTTACCATATTAATTTGAGCATGACAGTCCCAAATTTTATGTCTTGTCATCCAGACATTGGCACCTTTGTCCTGACTGTGGGAATGTTTGTTGGTAAGATCCGCTTAGCACCACTCTGCACTGCAGTGGCATGTGCAAGCAGCAATGCATGGTTGCCATATAGCTCTGGGTAAGGTGGGGTACCCATTAGGCGATATATCTATCAATATATCGTTCCGATGAGGATCGGAGCGTTATATTGCTGATATCATCTAGTGTGTGTACCCTCGATCGTAATTCACGTGTGTCATCAGACAGGTTGTCCCATCTGATGTGCAGCACTTCAGATGGGCTGACCGCATTGACGACAGCATGCAGCTGAATGCGGGATGGAAGGATATATTGCACAGTCATTCACTGGATCTTGCAGTATGTACGGCCGTCTGATATATCCTTCCATTGGTTGTTGGGTCATTCTGATGTGTACCCGGCCTACAGTAAGTCTCAAGTAAGTAGTACTGTGCAGTTTTATACTCTGTTTTATTTGATGTGTAAAAACCACACATAAAGTATAGCAGTTAGAAAATCACACAGTAAGCCTTATTTTAATTTTAGTCATTTCCTGCCCTGTAGTGAATTAGGGACATATTTACCATAGTTATATTCTAGGAAATCCGGTTTTCTCTAGCTGTTTCTCCGATATCTGCACAGTCCCTTCATTTCCAACAGCAAAAGCATTGCACATAGGTCAGATTTACAAGCCTCCAGACTTTGTATTCCGGAGCAGGGCCTCAGTACCTAATGCCAGTTCCTCTATGTAGGCCCCCACTGACACTTCCACAGGCCAATGGATGTGCACGTGCAGCACGCGCCCCAGGTCTGAAACCTGAAGCAAAGTGAGAGCTATCACTTTGCTTCTGCCCATTTGCCAGGACAGAGCTTGTTTGCAAGCTGCCCCGATGCCCCACGTGTAATAAATGCAAACAATAATTTTCATTATAGCATTGTGAGTTGGGGCATAAATATCACATCCCTTGGTGTTAAATACGGTCCTAGAGTTGCAGGGATAATACTGTTTTTGATAGATGTTAGGATAATTCATACATGCACATTTCATTGTATTATTTAGTTGTCACATATTTTACTTTTTGTACATTTACATAGTGTGCCGGTTCTTTAGTGCAGTGTGAGCTAAAACATTATTCTGTTATATAATAGATTTTACTATTTGCATCGAGTCATATTCAATACATTTTTAAAAAATGCTGTTTTTTAAATCATAAATCAAAAACAGTGGAGAAAATCCACATGAAGCAGTAGCCCTCAACCTCAACCCTCAAGTTTTCCCATGAGGTAATTTTTTGAGGATGTCTGTCTGTGGAAGGAGGTGGGATAATTACTGACCCAGGAAAATAGGTGAAAACCACCGATATAAAGTATTGTATGGTAGATCATACTTTCCAACATATAAAACTACAAAATTTGGATGAGGCATGACCATGTCGAGTTAAAGGGCATTTCCACATCACAAAGTGCATGGATTTGACACAGGGGGCAAAGTCACAACGCTGGGTCATACCAAGTACTTCCAAAGTGCTAGATCTTCACCCTACCCTCACTAAAATGATCACTAGCATTGACATCCAAAAGTGGGACTTACCACCCAACTGTACCTGAATTGAGATAAAGTCCTGATAATCGGGATGGGGGGACAATCTCCTCATATTGGAACTGACTTGCTTATAGCAGAACAGTTTGGAGGTATGAACTGTATGTAGAGGGATGGTATATGTATGAGTAATAAAGTAATGGGAAAATGATGTATACCTACCCCATACACTAGCTCCCCCACCATCCCGTTCCAGGCTTTCATGTCTGAGTCACGTGCTCCGTACTTCCCATCCTTTACAATCTCCAGTTTGTACTTGAATCCCACGTGCTTGGCTACCTCTGAGGCCAGTTCCACACAGTAACCCTCAAACTTTTCATTGCCTTCAAATTCATCAGCATTCTTTTTGTACATAACATATGGAGATTCCTAATGACAAGATAAAAAAGCATTCATTATAACTACAGTATAACTTAGGAAGACATTGCTGAAAATATGGACATGGGCCCTCATTCCGAGTCGTTCGCTCGGTATTTTTCATCGCATCGCAGTGAAATTCCGCTTAGTACGCATGCGCAATATTCGCACTGCGACTGCGCCAAGTAATTTTACAATGGAGATAGTATTTTTACTCACTGCTTTTTCATCGCTCCGGCGATCGTAGTGTGATTGACAGGAAATGGGTGTTACTGGGCGGAAACAGGCCGTTTTATGGGCGTGCGGGAAAAAACGCTACCGTTTCCGGAAAAAACGCAGGAGTGGCAGGGGAAACGGGGGAGTGTCTGGGCTAACGCTGGGTGTGTTTGTGACGTCAAACCAGGAACGACAAGCACTGAACTGATCGCAGATGCCGAGTAAGTGTGGAGCTACTCTGAAACTGCTAAGTAGTTTGTAATCGCAATATTGCGAATACATCGTTCGCAATTTTAAGATGCTAAGATTCACTCCCAGTAGGCGGCGGCTTAGCGTGAGCAACTCTGCTAAAATCGCCTTGCGAACGATCAACTCGGAATGAGGGCCATGGCATGCAGATTGGACCACAGTGCTACCACACCTCTATGTACTAGTATGCACATCAATCTAATTTGCTCACATCCATCAAAAAAACTAATAGTCCTAGATCATCATGAATATAAAACTCTCCCCAGTTCATTGTGACATAATGTAACCCTCAGCCTTGAAAAAAGCTTATCTGACACAAAGGGAATGATGCAAAGATTAAATCAAATCCAACTACGGAGCATATCATGCGTGTTTCTCGCACTGCGCTTTCTCTGAAATCAAATGTACGCTATTAGGATTGGGCAGATTTAGAGGTCAGAGACCCCCACCCCCAATAATGGCCACCCCAAACTTCCAATTTTATAAATTTCATTGTTTCCTTCTAAATTATCATTTGACGATTGGCAGTGTAATATAATATAGTAATGAATCAAGCCATGAGCTAGGACATTTTGTTTTATTTTTAATTATGTATATATATTTAATCAGTAGGGCAACTTAAAGGTGCAGTCTGTGCATGCCCTACCTGTCCACACTCCACTCGATGGCATACCATACGGTATGGTAAACTACGTAGTTACTGGGAAATTTGGGGTTAACAGTAATAAAAACAAGCATCTGAGTGCTGCCCCCTGAAACTGGTGCCCCTAAGCACAAGCCTCACGTGCCTAATGGAAAATCCACCACTGGCTATTATGGGATATATATATATATATATATATATATATATACAGTATATATATATATATATATATATATATATAGTCACACACATCATAGGGTCATCTCACTTGTATCTGAATAGGCATAACTACTAGGTGGTAATGGGGCGTACCCACATAGGCTAGGCTCAGAGAGCCCATGTCAACATAATTGTGGGCTGCTATGAAGAGTAGTGAGGAAGCTTAAATATACCTGTTTTCTACTGAATATTCATCACCAAGGACAGGGCTTGTGCACGTGTGCATTAATAACGATGATGGCTATGAATCCAAGCATACGGATACATTAAGGCCCTCATTCCAAGTTGATCGCTCGCTAGCTACTTTTAGCAGCCGTGTAAACGCATAGTTGCCGCCCACGGGGGAGTGTATTTTTGCTTTGCAAGTGTCATGTCACCGCCGCGGCCGCCGGGCTTGTCCCTCCGAGGCTGCTGGCTGCCCGGGCGGTCGTCCTCGCTGGCGGCCTCTGCCTTCCGACGCTCCGTCCGGCGCCCGTAGCGAGGACGTCGCGGGTGCACCCTACGCTCACTGGGGACGGGAGACGTCATCAGCGCCTCTCCAATCGGGTGCAGGCGGGAAGTACAAATTCAGACGCCGGGCAGAGCTCCGGCGCCTGAGTATCATCGCTACTACTGCTGTACCTGTGATCTCCATACCTCCGTGCCTCAGCATTTCCGTGCCTCAGTATCTCCGTGCCTCCAGCACCTCCGTGCCTCAGCACCTCTGTGCCTCAGCATTTCCGTGCTTCAGCACCTCCGTGCCTCAGCACCTCCGTGCCTCCAGCACCTCCGTGCCTCAGTATCTCCGTGCCTCCAGCACCTCCGTGCCTCAGCACCTCCGTGCCTCCAGCACCTCCGTGCCTCAGCACCTCCATGCCTCAGCACCTCTGTGCCTCAGCACCTCTGTGCCTCCAAGCACCTCAGCGTCTCTAAGCGCCTCAGCGCCTTCAAAACACCTCAGTTCCTCTTGCATTTCAGTGCCTCTAGCACCTCAATGCCTCTAGCACCACAACACCGCTCACGGCGAGCTTTTGGTACTCTCCACCAATTCATCAGCACCTTTACAAGTCTTGTCTTTCAGGAGTCCTTCAAGCGCCCACCCGTACCTTCTGCCTACCGTCGGAATCCTGCATGAGGAAGACCTACATCCGGCCTTCTCTTCTGCGACCCAGTAGTGGTTCCTCTTCCCGGTCACCGGAAGAAACCCCCGAGTCCACAACACTTCCAAACCAGGTCAGTGATAGTATACTCAGGCCCCATGGACCCGGGGGATCGGAACACAGAGTCGAGCGCCATCCAAAGTTTGGCTTCCCGAGTTCAGACTCAAGAGGCGACACAGGGCCAGGTGATGCAATATCTCCAGGAATTGTCTGGCCGATTGGATCAAATTCAAGCATCCCTAGCTTCCGTAATTCCGGTTCCAGTTCCCGTAACTGCTCCAGTTGCTGTTTCCAGTAATGCTCAACCTCCGGCTGGTACCAGGTCTCGTCTTCAGCTGCCTACTCCTTCCCGCTATAATGGAAACCCAAAGAATTGCTGTGGTTTTCTAAATCAGTGCGAGGTGCACTTCGAGCTTCTCTCTCACAATTTCCCTACGGATCGCTCTAAAGTAGCGTATATCCTTTCCCTGCTTGAAGGGTCAGCGTTGGATTGGGTGTCTCCGTTATGGGAACGATCTGATCCCGTGGTTTCCAACTACACCAACTTCATCACGTCCTTTCGAAGAATCTTCGACGAGCCCGGCAGGATGACTACTGCTTCTTCCGACTTGCTCCGTGTTCGTCAGGGCTCCCGCCCCGTGGGTCAGTACGTGGTTCATTTCCAGGCCATTGCCTCTGAACTTCGCTGGAATAATGACGCTCTGAGGGCTGCCTTCTGGAACGGTCTTTCCGACCGTCTAAAAGATGAGTGTTAGGCGCCGCGGTCCGTGGCGTCGCTCGGTCCATCTCCGAGCGACGACCGCGGCCGCTGCACCCTCCTCCTTGCCCGCCCGGCGCCTAGCAACTAGGGACGCCGCACGTGCTGAGCCGCCGGGTCCCTAGCAACGCTAGGACGCTGGGCGCGCCGAGCCGCTGGGACCTTAGCAACGGGGACGCCACAGGCGAACCGCGTTCCCCGTTGCAGGGATTGATTAATTAAAGTGTTCACACATGTTCTCTGGTCGTGCAGCAAGGCACTTGGGTCTGCAGCTAATCTCCTCAAATGATTCTCTATTAGTTCCTGTTAAGATTTCCTTTGGCAGCCTCAGTTCATTGGTGTCGGCCTTCGTCGACAGTGGAGCTGCAGGAAATTTTATGGACTTGGCTTGGGCTAAGGCTTTAGGCATTCCACAGATACCACTAGACAAACGTATCACCATGCATGGCTTGGATGGGGGTCCGCTTTCCAATGGGATAATTACTCACCGCACACCTCCAGTATTACTGACAGTGGGGGCCTTACATTCTGAAGACATAGAATTTTACCTTACACATTGTCCGGCAGTTCCTGTAGTTTTGGGTCACCCCTGGCTTGCCTTTCATAATCCCACCATAGATTGGCGGTCTGGGGAGATTTCCCAATGGGGTCCTTTTTGTGTTAAGGAATGTATTTCCCATCCAGTCCGGGTGGCGGCAGTCATCCCAGAGCTTATTCCTATAGTATATCAAGATTTTGCCGATGTGTTCTCCAAAGGCAATGTAGACATTCTGCCTCCCCATCAGTCCTATGACTGTGCGATAGAGTTAGTACCAGGTGCCACTTTGCCTAAGGGGAGATTATATGCCCTGTCTGGGCCAGAAACCACAGCCATGAATAATTACATTCAGGAAAGCCTGAAAAAAGGCTTTATTAGGCCTTCGAAATCTCAGTTGAGTGCAAGTTTTTTCTTTGTCGAGAAAAAAGATGGGTCACTCAGACCATGTATTGATTTTCGGGCTTTGAATAAGATTTCGGTTAAAAACACCTATCCTTTGCCATTGATTTTTGTGCTTTTTGATCAGTTACGCTCCGCCATGATCTTTTTAAAAATCGATCTTAGGGGAGCTTACAACCTCATCCGAATAAGATCTGGGGATGAGTGGAAGACGGCTTTCAGCACTCAGTCGGGTCACTATGAATACCTGGTGATGCCGTTTGGCCTGTCAAATGCTCCTGCGGTGTTTCAGGACCTCATCAACGATGTTCTCCGTGACTTCCTTGGGAAGTTCGTGGTCGTTTATTTAGACGACATTTTGATTTACTCTGAGTCTATGGAACAACATGCTACCCAGGTGCGTCTGGTTCTTCAAAAACTATGAGAGAATCATTTATACGCTAAGCTTGAGAAGTGTGATTTTCACATCACAGAAGTGTCCTTCTTGGGGTACATTATTTCTCCCCAGGGATTTTTTATGGAACCGAAAAAACTTCAGGCCATCCTTAATTGGCGCAACCCACTAATTTAAAAGCAATTCAGCGCTTTTTAGGGTTTGCAAATTACTACAGGCGGTTCATTCATACCTTTTCTGACCTGGTCGCTCCTATAGTAGCCTTGACTAAAAAAGGAGCGGATCCTTCCAATTGGTCGCCTGAAGCTGAATCTGCCTTTCGGGCCTTGAAGCAGGCCTTTGTCTCGGCTCCTGTCCTCAGACACCTTAATCCGGAGCTCCCCTTTATTGTTGAGGTTGATGCCTCAGAGGTTGGAGTGGGGGCTATCCTTTCTCAGGAAGATCCAGAGTCTCAGGAATTACATCCTTGTGCCTTCATGTCCAGGAAATTCTCCTCCGCAGAATCCAACTATGACGTTGGTAATCGGGAATTACTGGCAGTAAAATGGGCTTTCGAGGAGTGGAGGCATTGGCTGGAGGGAGCTAGGCATACTATTACAGTATTTACTGACCATAAGAACCTGCAATATATTGAGTCAGCTAAACGGCTTAATGCTCGGCAGGCACGTTGGGCATTGTTTTTTACTCATTTCAGGTTTATTATCACCTTCAGGCCTGGTTCCAAGAATACGAAAGCTGATGCCCTGTCAAGTTGCTTTCTTCCGGTTCACAATAGCAATCCTGTTACTACCCCCATAGTTCCATCTTCAGTCATCCGGGCAGGTCTCACACAGGATTTATTTACTCAGTTAAACCAGCTTCAACACCAGGCTCCTAGACTTACTCCTGCTGGTCGTCTTTTTGTCCCTGAATTTTTGAGAGGCACTGTTTTAGCTGAGTTTCATGACAACAAGGTCTCTGGTCATCCAGGTATCACTAAGACCTTGGAACTGGTCTCTCGCTCGGTGTGGTGGCCTAGTCTTTCTAAAGACGTAAAAGAATTTGTCCAGTCCTGTCAGGTTTGTGCACAGCATAAGGTCCCTCGTTCGTTGCCGATCGGGCAACTCATACCTTTAGCCGTTCCTCTCAGGCCATGGTCTCATATATCCATGGATTTCGTGGTGGACCTTCCCCTTTCAGCCGGATGTCGAGTCATTTGGGTGGTAGTGGACCGTTTTAGTAAAATGGCTCATTTCATTGCTCTTCCCCGATTACCCTCTGCTCAAGGGTTGGCAGTTTTGTTCCTCCGCCATGTGTTCAGGCTCCATGGTTTGCCCACTGATATTGTCTCTGATCGGGGTCCGCAATTTATCGCACGATTCTGGAAACGTTTTTGTGCCTCATTGAATATGAAACTGTCTTTAACATCTGGTTACCAACCACAGTCTAACGGGCAAACCAAACGAGTCAACCAGTCATTAAAACAATATTTACGCCTGTATTCGGCCAAACTCCAGAATGATTGGTCTGAATTTCTTCCTTTAGCTTATAATAACTCCTGTCATTCCTCCACCAAGGAGTCCCCATTCTTTTCAGTCTTTGGTTTTCATCCTAGAGCCAACTCTTTTTTCCATTATTCTCCAGTCTCCTCGTTGACCTTAACCTCCCATCTCAGAGCAATTTGGAGAAAAGTGCACCTTGCCCTGAGAAAAGCTGCCTTCCGAGAAAATAAATTTTCTGATAGGCTCCGACGTCCTTGCACTTTTAAGGTGGGAGATAAGGTGTGGTTGTCAAGCTCCGACAACCTTCGGCTAGATTGGGACCCAAATTTATTGGACCATTCCTTATCATTAAAAAGGTCAACCCAGTTGCTTTTCGGCTACGCTTGCCAAGATCTCTCAGAATTGGAAATACTTTCCACTGTTCCCTTTTTAAACAGTATTTTTCTTCCAGGAGATTTCCTCGGAGGACTTCCCAGGGTAGATCTCCAGTGGATGTTCAGGGGCAACAGGAGTTCTTGGTAGAGAGGGTTTTGAGATTCAAAAATTTCTCGGGGCCGGCTTTATTTTTTGGTTCACTGGAAAGGCTATGGTCCGGAGGAAAGATCTTGGGTCTTGGATAGAGATCTTCATGCCCCTAAACTCAAGAGATTATTTTTTCAGGAGTTTCCTCAGCAGCCGGGCTTTAGGGGTTCTTTGACCCCTCCTCAAGGGGGGGGTACTGTTAGGCGCCGCGGTCCTTGGCGTCGCTCGGTCCATCTCCGAGCGATGACCGCGGCCGCTGCACCCTCCTCCTTGCCCGCCCGGTGCCTAGCAACTAGGGAATCCGTGCGTGCTGAGCCGCCGGGTCCCTAGCAACGCTAGGACGCTGGGCGCGCCGAGCCGCTGGGACCTTAGCAACGGGGACGCCACAGGTGGACCGCATTCCCCATTGCAGGGATTGATTAATTAAAGTGTTCACACATGTTCTCTGGTCGTGCAGCAAGACATTTTTTGTAATTAGGCTCTGTGCTCTTATTGGAGGGTTCCCTGTTAAATGCCTCCTCAGTGCCTCACACAGACGCCGGTGATAGCTTCCTGCATGCTGCTCATGTTTGGTGAACGTCTGTTCCTGGTCTGCTGTGTCCGGTCTCTCCAGTTCTCTGAGTCCCTGAATCTTGGAGTTTGTCATCTGGTCCCAAGGAGTTCTCCTGGTCCTCATTTACCTGTTGCAGTCGATTTAGGTTCCCACTTGGTTTCGTGAGTGGCGGCCCTGCCGCGTGTTACGGCCTAGGCCGCTTTAGTGTTATTTTCTTGCATCGGAGCATTTGCGGAGGTTTCCGCTTCCATAGTCCTCTCCAGGACTCGGCGGTGCCGTGTAGGAGAGTGGACAAGTGGATTATTTTGGTTGTTTTTTTCCCTGGCGGTAAGCCGCGCATACTTTTAGTTTCAGGTTAGCCAGTAACCCCTGGCCTTGTTGTTTAGTTAGAGGGCCCCTTGTAATTACCCTGCCTCGGTTCACTCTTTGTCTCTCCTTAAGACCTGAGGGGGCATTGGAGTTGGGCAGACGTAATCCGCCCTTCAAACGCGGCTGCCATGGGCCCAAGAAACCATAGTCTCGCAAGAGTGAACTGACAGCACGGGTAAGACAACGGAGGTAGGGCACCAGGGGCTATTCCCATTCCGTTTCCCCTTTCCAGCATTACATCCTGGTACTCAGGTCTCACAGTATAAGATCTCCCCTGACCTGAGTGTCTGGATCATAACAATGAGTTGGTTACTAGGGATCTGCCTGATCCGTTAGAAGAGTTGATCTCCCTTTGCGTCAAGGTGGATCTTCGGATGCAGGAGCTTGGAAGAGAACGTAGCCGTTCAGATCGTCTTAGGTTCCGGCATTCTACTCCTAGACCGGAGGCTGTGCCCAGCTCGGATGAACCCATGCAAGTTTACCGATCCCGACCGTCTCCGGAGGAACAACAGCGTCGTCGTGAGGGTAAACTCTGCCTTTACTGTGGAGCCGCAGATCATTTCCTCAAGTTTTGTAAATCCCGTCCGGGAAACGGGCAGGCCTAGCTTGTTCCGGAGGAGTCAAGTTGGGGGTCACGACTAAATCTTCTCCTATTTTTGATTGTTTGCTTCCTGTGTCTTTAATCACCAATTCAGTTTCCAAGTCTTGCAAGGCCCTGTTGGATTCCGGAGCTGCGGGGAATTTCGTTTCTTCCTCCTGTGTCTAAAGCATGGATTTAAAGGTACGGCCTATCGAGCGGCCTATTTCGTTGACGGCTATCAACGGTACTAGAATTTCCAAGGGTCTCATAACGTGGCGCACGGAGCCAGTTAAGCTGCAGGTCGGGGCTCTACATCAAGAATGTCTGGAACTCTTGTTGATTGCGGAAATGCATCACAATCTGGTCCTTGGAATGCCTTGGCTCAAAATTCTTAATCCCCACATTGACTGGAAGTCTTCTCAAATTCTGTCTTGGAGTCCTTTTTGTCATGCTATCTGTCTCACTCCCGTTTGTCCGCTCCGTGTCTCTTCTAAGTCGGATGAAGAGCATATTCCGAAGGCGTATCAAGGGTTCAAGGATGTGTTTTCGGAACAGGCGGCTGATCCGTTACCACCTCATAGGCCTTGGGACTGCCCTGTTGACCTTATCCCAGGGAAGATGCCACCCCGTGGCCGCACATATCCTCTGTCACTTCCCGAGACTCAAGCTATGTCGGACTATATTAAGTCCAATCTGCTCAAGGGATTCATTCGCCCCTCTTCCTCCCCTGCTGGAGCGGGCTTCTTTTTCGTGAAGAAGAAGGACGGGGGGTTGAGACCATGTATCGACTACCGCGGTTTAAACGATATCACCATCAAGAATAAATACCCTTTGCCACTAATCACAGAATTATTTGATAGGGTTCGTGGCGCCCGCGTTTTCTCCAAACTCGACTTGAGGGGAGCTTATAATCTTATACGCATCCGAGAAGGGGATGAATGGAAGACCGCCTTCAATACCCGGGATGGGCATTACGAATACCTGGTGATGCCGTTTGGCCTTAGTAATGCTCCTGCTGTCTTCCAGGGATTCGTCAATGAAATCTTCCGAGACATGTTATATCAAAGTGTTGTGGTATATTTAGACGACATACTGATTTTTTCCAAAGATCTTGTTGAACACAGGACTCAAGTCAAAGAAGTGCTCCACCGTTTACGAGAGAACCATCTCTATGCTAAGTTCTCCAAATGTACCTTTGAAGTAACATCAATTCCGTTCCTCGGTTATATCATCTCGGGGACGGAGCTTCGCATGGATCCGGAGAAGCTCTCTGCCATCCGTGACTGGACTCAGCCTCTCTCTTTAAAAGCAATACAAAGATTCCAGGGCTTTGCGAATTACTACAGGAAATTCGTTAGGGGTTTCTCCACCATTGTTGCGCCCATTACTGCCTTGACGAGAAAGGGCTCTAATCCAAGTTTGTGGCCATTGAGGCTTTTTCCCACTTGAAGTCAGCTTTCATGTCCGCTCCAGTTCTCCAACAACCAAATTTCGAACCTTTCTTCCTAGAAGTTGACGCATCTTCGGTGGGAGTTGGGGCCGTTCTCTCTCAGTACTCCTCAGATTTGAAATTACATCCGTGTGGCTTCCACTCTCGTAAATTCTCTCCGGCCGAACGAAATTACATTATTGGAGACCAGGAACTTTTGGCAATTAAATCTGCCTTGGAAGAGTGGAGATATCTCTTGGAAGGGGCCAAACATGTGATTACCATTTACACGGATCACAAAAATTTGTTGTATATCAAATCCGCACAATGCTTGAATCCTCGCCAAGCGAGATGGGCACTTTTCTTTACTCGATTTTCTTTTGTTATCAAGTACCGGGCCGGGACTCTCAATATTAAAGCGGATGCGCTGTCCTGTTCACAAATTTCCACAGACGAGGACGATTCCTTCGAGCGGAGTTTAATTCTAAATCCAATTTCTGTCTCTGCTGCTTCAACTACTCCAGCTCCTTCTCCTGGAAGAATGTCCGTACCAGCTAGATTCCGGTCGAGAATACTACAGTGGGCCCATATCTCCAAGTTTTCCAGTCATCCCGGCGCCCAGAAGATGTACAAGTTTCTGCAAAGATCTTACTGGTGGGACACCATGAGGAAGGATGTACAGGATTACGTTAATTCTTGTCCACAGTGTACACAACATAAATCTCCTCGTCTGCCTCCAGCTGGGTTGCTTCGTCCTCTGCCCATTCCTATGAAACCCTGGACTCACATTTCCATGGACTTCATCACTGACTTGCCCTGTTCCAAAGGTTGCAACACCGTCTGGGTGATCGTCGACCGTTTCTCGAAGATGGCGCACTTCGTTCCATTGACTGGTCTGCCGACAGTTCCTAAACTAGCTCTACTATTCATCCGCGAACATTTCCGGTTACATGGGTTACCTCAGGAAATAGTCTCTGATCGAGGGGTACAGTTCACCGCAAGGTTTTGGAAAGCCCTCTGCTCGGCCTTACAGATTAAACTTAAGTTTTCATCCGCTTATCATCCCCAAACGAATGGACAAACGGAACGAGTCAATCAAGATCTAGAGACTTTCCTTCGCCTTTATCTCTCCCCTTCACAGGACAACTGGGTGGAGTTGTTACCTTGGGCGGAGTTTGCCCATAACCATTCATTTCATTCTTCCACTGGTGAGTCTCCGTTCTCCGTCAACTATGGGTTCCATCCACGAGTTCCGAAGTTACCAAGTCTTCCGACAGTAGAGGTTCCAGCTGTAACATCCACTCTACTACACTTCAGACAAATTTGGTGTAGGATTCATGCTAGTCTTAAAAAGGTTTCTGTCCGATACAAGTTCTTCGCTGATAAGAAACGACGAGCCGCTCCTCAATACAAGGTTGGTGATAGGGTATGGCTGTCCACACGTAATCTCCGGTTGAAGGTACCCACTATGAAGTTTGCTCCAAGATTCATCGGTCCTTACCCTGTGCTACAAGTCCTGAATCCTGTGGTCTGTAAGTTGGGTTTACCTTCTCACCTACGTATTCCAAATGCCTTCCATGTTTCTCTTCTTTGTCCTCTCGTCCTTAATCGTTTTCATTCAAAGTCCTCTAGCCCCACCTCAGTGGAAGCTGAAACAGGAACAGACTTCGAGATCACAACAATTCTAGACTCTCGTTACCTTCACAAGAATCTGCAATATCTGGTGGAATGGAAAGGGTACGGTCCTGAGGAGAGAAGTTGGATAAAGGCTTCTGAGGTTTCGGCTCCTCGACTAATCCGGATTTTCCATTCTAGACATCCTACGAAACCAGGAAAGTGTCCAGGGGCCACTCCTAGAGGAGAGGGTACTGTCATGTCACCGCCGCGGCCGCCGGGCTTGTCCCTCCGAGGCTGCTGGCTGCCTGGGCGGTCGTCCCCGCTGGCGGCCTCTGCCTTCCGGCGCTCCGTCCGGCGCCCGTAGCGAGGACGTTGCGGGTGCACCCGACATCACTGGGGACGGGTGACGTCATCAGCGCCTCTCCAATCGGGTGCTGGCGGGAAGTACAAATTCAGACGCCGGGCAGAGCTCCGGCGCCTGAGTATCATCGCTACTACTGCTGTACCTGTGATCTCCAGACCTCCGTGCCTCAGCATTTCCGTGCCTCAGTATCTCCGTGCCTCCAGCACCTTCGTGCCTCAGCATTTCCGTGCTTCAGCATCTTCGTGCCTCAGCACCTCCGTGCCTCAGCACCTCCGTGCCTCAGCACCTCCGTGCCTCAGTATCTCCGTGCCTCCAGCACATCCGTGCCTCAGCACCTCCGTGCCTCAGTATCTCCGTGCCTCCATGCCTACAGCACCTCCGTGCTTCAGCACCTCCGTGCCTCAGCACCTCTGTGCCTCAGCACCTCTGTGCATCCAAGCACCTCAGCGTCTCTAAGCGCCTCAGCGCCTTCAAAACACCTCAGTACCTCTTGCATTTCAGTGCCTCTAGCACCTCAGTGCCTCTAGCACCACAACACCGCTCACAGCGAGCTTTTGGTACTCTCCACCAATTCATCAGCACCTTTACAAGTCTTGTCTTTCAGGAGTCCTTCAAGCGCCCACCCGTACCTTCTGCCTACCGTCCGAATCCTGCATGAGGAAGACCTACATCTGGCCTTCTCTTCTGCGACCCAGTAGTGGTTCCTCTTCCCGGTCACTGGAAGAAACCCCGAGTCCACAACACTTCCAAACCAGGTCAGTGATAGCAAGTGTGCAATTGCCTTTGCAGCCGAGCTCTGCAAAAACATTTTGTGCAGTTTCAGAGTAGGTCTGGACTTACTCAGCCCTTGCGATCACTTCAGCCTGTCCGGCCCTGGAATTGACGTCACACACCCGCCCTGCAGACGCTTGGACACGCCTGCATTTTTCCAACCACTTACAGAAAACGGTCAGTTGACACCCATAAACGCCTTCTTCCTGTCAATCTCCTTGCGATCGGCTATGCGATTGGATTCTTCGTAAAATCCATCGCCCGGCACCGATCCTCTTTGTACCCGTACAACGTGCCTGCGCATTGCGAGTGCGATGCATACGCATGCACAGTTTTGCCATTTTTTTACCTGATCGCTGCACTGCGAAAATCGGCAGCAACCGATCAACTCGGAATGACCCCCTATGTGCAGTCTGGCCACAGGATGTATACAACTTGACGTATGACGAATTTACACAATTAATTGTACACAATGCGGGAACAATAGAACTATATTTGTATTTTGTGAACATGACAAATAAATATATATACACGTGTCCACTTACATCTTTGCTTTTTTACAAATTTGGCCCAACATGCAAAACACAGCTAAGCAGTTTTTCACGAGTAGCGAGTGGATGAATTTAAAAAATGTTGTTTGCCATAATAGAATATGTATAAAGTAACATATTAAAGAAGCAAATTAAGAAAAATCACAAGGCATGGCTAAATCTCTGAGTCTATGGCATGCAAAACTGTGCCATACATGGCGGGATATAGCAAAGATGTATGTGGACACATCTGTATATATATATATATATATATATATATATATCTAGTTAAAGATTACTAAATCTGATTGAAGTAGGCACTTGCCACTGATACTTTAGCATCAAGGAAATATGTATTTGTAAATTAATTCCCATCATTTGGCTTCCACCCAAAACGTGTAACCTAAGCCAGCTGCTACATATTGCAACATTATAGGCACATCAACGCTCGCTTCTGCTAGATCATTTGTGATCGCCCACTCAGAACCCGGTACTTCGGTGGAATTTTCCATTCTGACTTTCACTCTTCATTCCTGAGACAGAAACTGAGATGTTCTGGGCTTATTCGTGCACATTACAATTTTAAAAAAATGGGTTCAGGCTTTCCACTTAAATAAAATAAAAATTATAAGGAGATTTAAATTATTATAAAAAAGTTAAAAATATTTTCAATCCTTTACAAACGAAAAAGCATTTTTTTTTTTTTTTTTTTTTTTTTGAATGATACCAAGCTAAGATGTAGAGAACAGAATAGGGGTTGCAGAAATACATTTAACAACACAATATTTGTTAAATAAACTGCATTTAAGCTGCATTAATCAGGCAAAATATCACTGGTAATAGGGCTTTTTTGCTGGCTCATTATACCCTTGAAAGTGATATAAGGAACCAATAATAATGGACATTTTTAAAATATTAACAACAACAAAAGTAACTATTCAGGGGTGACTGGTGGGGGAGGGGCTGGTGTATACAAAGTAATGGGGTTCTACACAGCCTGCTGACACTGATCTCATCTATTTTTACTATTATTACTAACAATAATTTTAAGGGACCATAAAGTTTCTGCAGCAACGTGTATAGGGTATATTATAATTATTATTATTATTTTTATATATATATATATATATATATATATATATAGTGTCACCAATTTACAGAGCACGTATATATTGGAAAAACACAGAGCAATAAACCAACAAACTACTGTACTATATTTTTACAAAAAGTAGATGTGAGTTAATGTGAGGGAAAGTCAATTCAGCACTCAGTCATTTCAAAGACTGTGCTAGACAAATTACAGAAGCTGAAGGGTTTGTTTGGGCAACTTCTCCAGTTTATCTCTCCACGAGGCTTGATACATCTCCGCTATAATGAGCCATTACCAGATGAAGGGCAAGCAAAGTCAGAGTTGCTGAAATGAACTAGAAGTCAAGACACAAGGAGCACTGGTGCTGAGGAGGAACATGAGCAAGGAGGGCACTGCCCGTGTGAACTTACATACAGTACTAAGAGGAGGAGTGAACAGTTGGTGAGTAAACTGGGAAAAGTGAAACACAAAGGAGGAGAGAAGAGTGTAGATTTAGGAGGGGGGATGGTGGGCTTTAATAAAAGGAGTTTTGAATGAACATTTGAAGCTGTCAAGACTTGTTAAAAGTCTGACATGGTGAGGGAGAAAGTTCCAGAGGAGGGGTATAGAACGGGAGAAATCTTGGAGGTGAGCATGAGAGGTGGTATCTATGGTGGAGTGGAGGCAGAAACTGAAGGAAGAGTGTCAAAATGGAAGGAAGTGTGGACAGTAATAAAGTTGGAGATGTAGGAGGGAGAAGACTGATTTAAGAGGTCTATTTACTAAGCCTTGGAGAGAGATAAAACGGATGGAGATAAAGTACCAACCAATCAGCTCCTAACTGCTATGTTACAGGCTGTGTTTGAAAAATGACAGTTAGGAGCTGGTTGGTTGGTACCCTCTCAATCAATGTTATGTCTCTCCAAGGCTTAGTATATGGACCTCTAAGTGCTTTGTAATTGAGGATCAGAAGTTTGAACTGGATTCCACCAAAAGTTAGATGAGTACAGTGTTCACAATAGATTGAAGTGGGGAATACCAATAAGTGGGAAGCCAGAGATGAGGAGATTACAGTAGTTAAGAAGATGATGAATATGTGGATAAGGGATTTTGGTAGCATCTGTGGTGAGAGTGGTCCTGATTTTAGAGGTGATCTTGAGGACCGAGTTTGGGAAAACCTGCTGTATGCTGTTTTCATTTCACAAAAACATAAGAACCAGGAGCTACCCTTTGTTAGTCACCCTGGCCTTCCTCAACAGCTGAAAATCTTTAGGACTTATGCTTGGAATAATTATACTAGTGACCATTGCACTCCATAAATTAATCAAGTTTGGTAATGCCCTTGTTACATCTGTATTTCTACATCATCAGTGTACATTTATATTTGTACACCTCATATAAGAACAACCACTCTGTTTAACCCACCTAAATCCCTCAGTTCAGTGTTGCTGATGAGGTCTATGGGGATGACAGTAAGTAAATGGATATCAAGTTAGTAAAATCAAACCCTAGGGTCAGGTCTGTTTTAAAGTGACCTGTCACCTGAAGTCAGTGGACAGATACACTGAGGCCCTATATGGCCAGGATATCTGAGACCCAACACGTTCATGAGGTCATTCCCAAAGTAAAAGGTTGCATTATCATGAATATTAGTTCAAGTCCCAATTGTGTGTTTTCCCAATAGGGGAAGAAAATGTACTCCAATGGTAAGTGGTAAACATTTGAACATAATTAGTATTACACATCAATATACATACCAATATAGTGGTAACGATGTACGTTCGGTTTTGTACCCCTATGGATTCATTCCCTGCTTGGGCATCAGTAGCTAATGGGATAAGTTTATCATCTTCATTCCAAGTAGCAATCTGTTAATTAGAAAAGAAAATGTATTGTCAATGAACATCTCTCTTCATTGTGTTCTAGGCCATTAAACATGTTACTGAATTCTCTAAGACTGATGCACTCTACTTACTTCCAAGTTAGTCTGTATTTCCCATAAAGGTAAGAATGGAAATCGATACCATAGATTTATAGTATTGTGTAATGATTCAGTGCTTCCTCTGTTGCTTTAGAAATGTTTAGGGATATAGCATATTGTGTGTGGGTGTATTTCACAAGAGGATTTAATACCGCCAGTAAATGAGAGGCAGTTTCAGACTCTCATTTAATGACCAGTAAAATGAGTAAGATCTCCTGTGCACAAATAATCTTGTAGCTGCACTATGCTCATTTAAAATGTTATTAAGGTTTAATAAGACTTCAGTCTATCAAGTTCAAATGAAGCTCATTTTTCTTGATTTAATATTTGTTACAGATTGTTTTTATGTATTACAGCAGGTGTCAAGTTAAAAGCCTACATCAGTAATGACCTTGGACAACTGATACATAAAGGTAAACCTGCTTGTGCACAGGTAAGGGAATCCAACATTATGACATAGGTTATCTTGTTAATAACTAGATCTGTCTATATACTCTTTCTAATTGCTGAATTACTACCTGGTGCGGATTGATAGCCCCTCTTTATTCGGAAAGATATGGTGCATGGAAATAGTCAAGAGGATAAATTGGATATTTGTCTAGGAAACAGTTGTTTTCAAAAAAAGTTGATATTGCACTAAAAATTTCTAAGCTAAATAAATTAATTAATTAATCAAAATGAAAAAAGGGTTCACCACACTGAAAATGACCCTAGGATTCCTTCAAAAACATGGAGTAAGGAAGAGGGACAGGACAGTATGGCATCAGGCAGTAACTCCAGATAGCAGGGACCACTAAAATGTTGAAATCTTGATAATTTATTTAGCACATACTGCAAAATGTATCTACAAAATATGGCCCAGATTTATCAGGCCTTGGATAGTGATAAATAGCACGGTGATAAAGTACCAACCAATCAGCTCCTGTTATTTTTCAAACACAGCCTGTAACATGACCGTTAGGAGCTGGTTGGTTGGTACTTTATCACTGTGCAATCTATCACTCTCCAAGGCTTGATAAATCTGGGCCATGGTCTTTTACTTGCAACAAGTAAGCCATAGTCGCCCATTTGTGGCTGACCAAATGACTCTTTGTCAACATTTTATGACTATAAAAACCGGATGACGTCTATACGTGTGTACTTTATAATGGAAAAAGGAGTTGATTTTCAGAGTGTCCACAACAAGTTTACGGAAATGCCCAAAGACTATTTAAAGTCAAATTGTATAGTTAATTATTTATGTAGTGATCCCATATATGTTACATGAGAAAATCCTATCCGTTACACCGGTACAATGATGTGTACTTCAACAACCGATTATTGGAAGAAGCATAGGGTGACACCAGTCATCTGTGGTCATTCCTACAATCTATAATTATTACTGTGGTGACAGACAGAGGCAGATGGGAGAGAACACGCCTTCTTCCCTTGCTGTCTCCCCATCCTTGTTCCCAGACTGACCAGTGTCGGACTGCACTGCTTCCTGCAATAAACTACTACAGCAGCGGCTGAAGCATTCGGTGGGGGGAAAACTAGAGGCCAGGATTTGAGGTGAGTCCCTTATTTTTACTAAAAACTGTCTTACTTTTGACCCTATTTATCAAGTTTGTTGTTTAAGGCAAATATTAGTATCAGGTCCATTTAACAATAGATTAAAGCAGTTGATGTCACACATCTCAATACTTCAATCAAATTACTGCTCGGTTCTGTTGTCCCCATCATTTTCTGTGGGAGCGGTGAACTGCAAGGAATAAAGCTTTTTGGAGATAGGCCCTGATAGTTAATGCCATCTGATTATGGCGTTAGCCATTGTAGCCTATAGGTTTCCTTTTCACTGGCAATAGCTGAGTTTGAAAAGTTATCACTTTCATTTTCACCAGGATGAGCTTTTATAGGAGTTGCTCTGCCAAGAGCATTTTCATAAATAACAATGGGTTTCTCATGGGAAGAATGGCCCATCCCATTGGCCCGGTATCCGGTCATGTGACCGGCGCTCGGGATCCCGGCAGTCACCATGCCAATGCCGGGATCTCACCTGCTTACCAGCCCGACAGTCGGAAAGCCGACTGACAGGGACTATTCCCACTCGTGGGTGTCCACGGCACCCATAGAGTGGGAATAGAACCTGTGGCGAGCGCAGTGAGCCACGGAGCCTGCTGTGTGGATCCCCAGTGCCGGTCTCCCAGCCCCAACCCCACAGACCATTATTATATCATATAAATTATGTGTGGCCAAGCTCAGACTAACATCTAAAAACAGCATGGCAACATAATTAGAGATGTGCGGCGGGCACTTTTCGTGTTTTTTTTTTTAAATCAAGCATATTTTATTGAGTTTTCAATTAAATACAAACATAAAAGAACAATACACATAACATAATAACATTAGCTCAGAGAACAAATGCATTTCCAATAAAAAATAAATATATAAATAAATAAATAAATAATAAGAATATAGCAATATGTACATAGGCATACAGTAAGCGCATGTCGTGGAGTCAACTTAAATTAGCAAAATAACATATCTTACAGAAGAAGAGTCAGTTTCAATTACTTGGAGTAAGTTTAGGGAAAACAAATAAATGCTCAAAGAGTATAGAGAGCAACTCCACCTAGCAGAAATAATAATGGAGAAGTAAGGAGGTACATAGTGGTGGGTCCGAGAGAGGCAAAGAGCCGGCCAACCAATCCAGATGTATACAATACATATCAGGCTGGGGGTTCAAAAAAATAGCAAGAAATCTGCCAAAGCCCCCAAATCTTGTCATATTTCCCAAGACATTTACGCTTGGTATACATAAATCGTTCATGCGATAGTGTAGTATTAACCAGTGCAACCCAGGCCGCCAGGAAAGGTGGTTCCCCACCCATCCACGTGCGGGCTATGCAGACACGAGCCAAAGTAAAAAGGTTATTTATATATACTTGAAGGTATGGCGAAAGAGAATCCTCCAATTCTATTTCTAACCCAAAAATACATATACGCGAATTCAAAAGGGAAATCTGAATACCTGTATTGTGAATACTTTTCACCACTTCCTCCCAAAATGTTGCCACCTGAGGGCAGAGCCACAGCAGATGCCAGAAACCAGCAGCCGGAGCCGAGCATTTAGGACAAGTATCTGATGCCGAACCTCCGATTTGAAATAGTCTAGTAGGGGTCCAATAGACCCTGTGCAAGATATATAACTGAATCTGCTGGAATCTAGCACAAGCCGTAGCAACCCTCGGGTAGCCAAGAATATATTCCCAGTTCTCATCATCCAGGGGACCCAAATCTACCACCCACTTTGTACGGAGTATCCCTAGCCCATCAGTTCCCGAGAGAGGAGAGAGCGTTATAAAACAGAGACAGTTCTACGACAGGGCATGTTCCGAACCAGTTCATGAACAGAAGATTCAGAGAGTTGCGGAGCAGAACCCCCCCACTGTGCATTTAGAGCATGACGTAATTGTAAGTAATGGAAAAAGTAACTCCTAGGGATGTCATAAGTGGAGGCTAGATAATCAAAGGAATAAAGAACTCCATCCTGATAGAGTTGGCCAATTGCGGAAACCCCAAAGAAAATCCAGCCCGTGCTACCCTCCAGTTTACTAGTTTCAGAAAAGTCTAAGTTGTACCACAAAAAGGAACATGGGTCAATAGTAGGGTGCTTGAACAATTTGTCAACTGCGTCCCAAACTTTCAAAGCCTGTCGTAACAAAGGGGAAAGATATGTGTGTGAAACACGCGCCAATAGGAATTGCAATGGGGAAAACTGTAGTCTCGCTTTTTCCAGAAGAGCCACAAGGAGGTTTCCATAATCCCCAGGTGTTACCCACTCACCCAGCTGGGTAATCCCCAGGTGTTAAACAGTACATATGGGAAAATGGGGGAGAAGGATGTCTTCTGCACCAGACAAAATTTGTAAGTTTATTCGTTAAGGAAATCCCCAAATTGTATTAATGTATACACAATTCTGCTTAAATCCATAGGGGGTGCTGCCATAGACAATAACAGTGGAGAACGACAAAGGACAGAAAAAGGATTGTCTCTTCGTTGGCGCACTTTGAAAGAGAAATTTTTTTTATATTTAAAATGTAACTTTTATTAATATTTAATGAATAAAAAATTGCCTAGCAATTGAGAAACATATAGGTGAAAAAAAATGTGTAAATAAATTGTGCACTGGAGTGATTAAATTTTGTGCTTGAAATTTTTTTATTAAATAAAAGCTGATTCACTGTGCTGTAACAATTGCTTCACTCAATTTTATTCTGAATGAAAGTCGCTGACTTTGTACGCATTTATTTATTAGTATTAAATAATTAGATTATCAACTGTTCTTGGTACTTGTTATGCTTTTTGCCTCGTTAAAGCATTTGCGAAACGTGCACGTCGGCGTTTCAGAGCGGGGCCGCAAAGCCCGCTCACTGATCACTGTGCCTAACATGCTCGTATAATAGGAATATATGATATAGAATACTGTCACTGTTAGGGTACTATTATGCAGGAATTACCAACGTTTAATGGTCAAGTGTGCTAGAATTTAATCATACAATAATTGCTAATATAGAGAGCACATAGGGACCATTACAATTTGGGCGGCTTACAACTGCTGCAGACAGCAATGACTGACATGCTTTAGATTAGAAACTCTGTTGCATTATGATTGAATGAATTAACTGACAATAAATGAAACAAGATGTTTCTTTAACATTACAATATATATGGAGGGTTTCTATCAAATTACTGCCAACCGTCTCGCTGGAATATTTAAATTGTGAGACTCATTGGAAATATACCCGGGCGGCATATGATTACAACAGCCGTAAACAGTAATAACTGAGTACTATCATCTCGCAAGAATATTTAAATTGTGAGACTCATTGGAAGAGACAATCCTTTTTCTGTCCTTTGTCGTAATCCCCAGGTGTTACCTACTCACCCAGTTGCCACCCTCACTCCGAGATCTACACAGTGTTTTAACGGCAATGCGAGCTCATTTAGAGCCCCAAACAAAGGAAGCAAAATGGCGTGAAATTATTCTAAAGTGAGAAAGTGGAATATATACCGGGGCATTCTGGAGAATGTACACAAATTTTGGTTGGATAATCATTTTTATGAGGTTTACACGACCCGTAACTGACAAGGGAAGCCTCTGCCAAATTCAAGCCTTTGTTCGTAAATTATCAATCTGAGGAGTTAAGTTTAACGTAATATAGTCAGTAGAAGAATGAGACACTTGTATTCCAAGATATTTAAACTGAGTGCACCACCATAAAGGGAGATCGTATGTCGGGGGCTGTAAAGTAGAAGGAAGTAATGGAAACACCACTAATTTGTCCCAGTTAATGTACACACCCGAGTAGAAACCAAATTCCTGTACCAGGGCAAGAAGAGCAGGTAAAGAACATGACATATCTGATAGGTATAAAATCATGTCGTCAGCATATAGGCCAATTTTTTCTTCCTGACCAACAACCTGAAACCCCTTAATATCAGTAGAGGCTCTAATAGCACATGCTAAAGGCTCTATAACAAGAGCAAAAAAGTAGGGGGGACAGTGGGCAACCCTGTCTAGTCCCCTTTCTTAATAGAAAGCAATCAGTGGTGAATCCATTAACAGTAATTCTGGCTGCCGGGGCAAGAGTATAGCAGTTTGACCCATGCTAGAAAGTTGGGGCCTATCCCAAATCTAATCATTACCTCCCAGAGGTACACCCATTCCACCGAGTCAAAAGCATGCGCAGCGTCTAAAGATACCACAACCGCATGGTCCATCTCCTCACCAGCCAACTGTAAATAAGTGAACAGACGTCGCAAATTGAGAGCAGTACATCTACCTGGCATAAAGCCGGTCTGGTCCGAGTGTACCAGTTCAAGCACCACAGTATTAAGGCGGAGTGCCAGCAGTTTTGCCAGAATTTTTATATCAGTGGATAGCAAGGAGATGGGATGGTACGAGTCAGGAAAGAGAGGATCCTTACCAGGCTTCGGAATTAAAACTACTAGGGCTTCCACCATGGAAGAAGGGAGAGTACCCACCTCTAATAAAGAGTTAAATATCAAAAGAAGTTTGGGAGCATAAAAATCTATTTGTGTCTTATATTGTTCAATGGGGAGGCCGTCCACTCCCGGGGTTTTATTATTGGGAAAGATTGAAATTGCATTTTCCACTTCTTCCAGCGTTATGGGAACCTCCAGAGATTGTTTGGAGTCTCGACATATAGGGGGTCATTCCGACCCGTTCGCACGCATCGGTTTATCCCTGCAGTGCGAACGGGTGCGGAATGCGCATGCACGGTGGCTGCAGTGCGCTTGCGCGACGTTGCCCGGTGACAGGGGTCACCGGGTTACGTCGCGGCTTAAGAAGAAAGCGGTTGCAGGACGGACCGCAAAGAAGATTGACAGGAAGAGGGCGGTGCAGGGCGGATCCGGACCATTTAGAGCCGTTTTCGGGGAGTGGTGAGTAAAACGCAGGTGTGCCCAGGAGAACGGAGGGCGGAGGAGTAACGTCAAAGCCGAGCCCATCATCGCTGGATCCATCGCACAGGGTAAGTAGGTATAGGGCTGGTCTTGTTTTGTGTTCATTTTTTTTTACTTAGCAGGGCTGCACAAGCAATCTCAGCCCTGCTAAGCTAAAATACACTCCCCCATAGGCATGGGCTAGTTGATCGCAGCAGCAGCAAAAAGTTGCTGGCTGCGATCAACTCGGAATGACCACCATAACTGGTAACACAATTGTATCTAAGTATGCAGATAATATGGAGTCAGAGTACTGTACTCTGGACCTGTGTACCTCTACGAAAATGATCATAAAAAGTGGACGCTATAAGGGGGTACCCATACAGATAGCTCCGTCAGTCTTCCGTAAACTATGCACAGTGGTGGGGAACGACTCCGCTCTGGCTAAATAGACTAGAAACTTCCCTGACCAGTCACCCTGTATATAAAAATCATGGGCACGAAAAAACAAATGCCTTTTGGAATTATCAAGGAGTAAATCAGTCCATTGTTTATGGACTATTAACCATTCCACTCTATCAGCAGATAAACCACTCCTCAAGTAAATCTGTTTAACCTCCACACTCCTTCTCTCCAGCTCTCAGACCTTTTATTGAAAACTTTTAATTGGGCTACCCTAGAGATCAATGAGCCATGTAAAAATGCCTTAAAGGAATTCCATATCCGCGGGGCCCAATTAGCAATTGGATTGTTAAGAAAGAATTCTTCCCAAAGCTCTAGTAATTCGGAAGCAGTACCCAGCTGTGACAACCAGAAAGGGTTAAATTTCCAAAAAGTCATACCCTTAGGGGCATCCAAATTTAGAGATAAAAGAATCGGAGAATGGTCCGAGATTCTCCGGGCCAAATACTCAATGGTTGACACAGAAGGGAGCAGCCGGCAAGAGAGAGAGGCCATATCTAAGCGAGAAAACCGGCAGCTTGGGGTGCCGGTTGCCGATCAATCCATTCCGAGGCAGCCTGAGGAGTATCGAAGAAATGAGTGCGGATTCCAGCGATCACTCACAGCCAAGCAGGAAACAACATTGAATATTGTAGCTGGAGATCATGCAATCGCTGTTTCACCTGAGTAAACTGCGATCTGTATTTTTGCACCTCTGCCACTCTTTGACCACCATGCTCCAAGGGGCCCTTCAATCGAGCCAGACGCAGAATCGCATCCCTGTCCTTATAATGCAAAAGTTTGGCAATAAAAGTCCTGGGTTGCGCACCCGGAGGAAGAGGACGGGTAGGAACTCTATGGGCCCTCTCGACGGCAAATTGCGGAGTAAAGGAGTCTTTACCAAATGTTGTTAGCAGCCAGGTCTCAAGGAAGCGTTCAGGGTCTGAGCCCTCTACTTTCTCAGGAAGCCCCACAAAACGGACGTTGTTTCTACATAAACGACCCCTCAATATCAGTCAGTTTAAGTTTGCACGCAGACATTTGGGATTCCAGGGAGGTTAAGCGGTTAGGAAGAGGAGTGGAGGAATCCTCTAAGGTGGAAATGCGGTTCTCCGTCTCCCAAATCCTGTCCCGGAGTTTCTGCATATCCTGTCGGATAAAAGATATGTCAACATGTACCTCGGCAGCTTTGTCAGCGAGGCGTTTCTCGGAGTCAGAAATGGCTTGGAGGAGCTGCGACATGGTGATCTCCGAGGACCCAGCCATAGCAGGCGAAGGAGGAGAAGAAGCCGTGTGCAGGGGGGATGAAGATGCAGAAGAAGCCGGAGTACTGTCCTTACGGGCAAATTTTGCCAGGCGTGCCGCAGCAGAAGTGCGATGTCTATGCACCATCTGGGGTGGAGAAGAGTGAAGTAGTAAGGTAATGGTAAATCCGAAATCATCTCAGACAGGCCCACAGTGGGCAACAGCAGGTCCGACAGAATCAGCAGTAGAAGCTGGCAGAATGTACTGAGTAGTAGGATTCAGGGAAATGTCCAGAGCAATAGCCACCCCAAGGGCTAAGTGGGGGGAATTCAGGAGAGTGCCGTGCAATCAGAAGTGTAGAGCCCGATCACAGATACATTAAACCAGGCAGTATCTCATCACAAAAGTTGAGCAATAATAACAGAAGTATGCCAAGACTCACCCAGATACAGGTGGGTAATGTCCACAGATATCCTACTCAGCTGCAGGAGCCCACCAGACACCAGAGGAATTTCCCTGTGGCAAATGTAGCAGGAGATATCACAGTAGCCAGCCCCAGAGTTATGCACAAGGACAGGCAGTGCAGGCAGGCACAGTGTCACTGTAATCCAGCAGCAGCATATACGGTGACAGGGTCCGGAGCCAACTTCCCCAGGCTGTGGAGAGCCCCCCGCAGTTATCTCAGCAGCAGCGGTGGGTAGGAGAGATAGGAGAGACAGCCAGGGGGGCTGCTGGAGTGTGCAGCTGAGTGCGCAAGATGGCGGTCGCCAGCTCCGTGACCCGGCAGCTACGCTGAGCATAGCGGGACCCGGCGCCAGTCCTTCCCCACCAGAGAGGTGAGCAGGAGGATGAGGAACAGCTGCACATAGGCAGCAGCGGGAGTGGAGGCGGAAGGGACCAGCGGGGAGAGCTGGGAGGTCTCCGGAGCTCACAGTCCCAGGAATCAAAATGGCGCTGGGTATCCACAGGCCGTCCAGTGGGCTCAGGACCGGGAGGAATCACTGAGGTGGCTGTATGACTAAGCTAAGCGACGCAAGTGTGCGGCACAAACACCTGGCCCATCTAGGAGTGGCAGTGCAATGGCAGAATGGATGGCACTTAAAAAAAACTAGGCCCCAAAAAGCACATCATGCAAAGAAGTAAAAGAGGTGCAATGAGGTAGCTGTATGACTAAGCTAAGCGACACAAGTGTGCGGCACAAACACCTGGCCCATCTAGGAGTGGCAACAAACAGAACATGATGCAAAGAAGAAAAAGAGGTACAAGATGGAATTGTCCTTAGGCCCTCCCACCCACCCTTATGTTGTATAAACAGGACATGCACACTTTAACAAACCAATCATTTCAGCGACAGGGTCTGCCACACGACTGTGGCTGAAATGACTGCTTTGTTTGGGCCCCTACCAAAAAAGAAGCAATCAATCTCTCCTTGCACAAACTGGCTCTACAGAGGCAAGATGTCGACCTCATCCTCCGATTCCTCACCCCTTTCACTGTGTACATCCTCCTCCTCACAGAGTATTAATTTGTCCCCACTGGAATCCACAATCACAGGTTCCTGTGTACTTTCTGGAGGCAATTGCTGGTCAAGGTCTTCCCGGAGGAATTTTTAATTAATTTTGATGAACATCATCTTCTCCACATTTTGTGGAAATAACCTCTTACGCCGATCGCTGACAAGGATACCGGCTGCACTAAACACTCTTTTGGAGTATACACTGGAGGGGGGACAACTTAGGTAAAATAAAGCCAGTTTCTGCAAGGGCATCCATATTGCCTCTTTTTCCTGCCAGTATACGTACGGACTGTCTGACATGCCTACTTGGATGCTGTCACTCATATAATCGTCCACCATTCTTTCAATGGTGACAGAATCATATGCAGTGACAGTAGACATGTCAGTAATCCTTGGCAGGTCCTTCAGTCCGGACCAGATGTCAGCACTCGCTCCTGACTGCCCTACATCACCGCCAGCAGGTGGGCTAGGAAATCTTATCCTTTTCCACGCAGCCCCAGTTGCGGGAGAAAATGAAGAAGGAGCTGTTGACGGGTCACGTTCTGCTTGAGTTGACAATTTTCCGACCAGCAGGTCTTTGAACCTCTGCAGACTTGTGTCTGCCGGAGAGATACAACGTAGGCTTTAAACCTAGGATCGAGCACGGTGGCCAAAATGTAGTGCTCTGATTTCAGCAGATTGACCACCCTTGAATCCTGGCAAAGCGAATGAAGGGCTCCATCCACAAGTCCCACATACTTTGTGGAATCGCTCCGTCTTAGCTCCTTCTTCAATTTCTCCAGCTGCTTCTGCAAAAGCCTGATGAGGGGAATGACCTGACTCAAGCTGGCAGTGTCTGAACTGACTTCACGTGTGGCAAGTTCGAAGGGTTGGAGAACCTTGCACAAGACGGAAATCATTCTCCACTGCGCTTGAGTCAGGTGCATTCTTCCTCCTTTGCCTATATTGTAGGTGGCTGTATAGGCTTGAATGGCTGCTCCTCCATCCTCTGAAGCATATAGGTGGTCATTCCGAGTTGATCGCTCGCTAGCAGTTTTTAGCAGCCGTGCAAACGCTATGCCGCCTCCCACTGGGAGTGTATTTTAGCTTAGCAGAAGTGCGAATGAAAGGATCGCAGAGCGGCGGCATAATTTTTTTGTGCAGTTTTAGAGTAGCTCAATACCTACTCAGCGCTTGCGATGACTTCAGACTGTTCAGTTCCTGTTTTGACGTCACAAACACGCCCTGCGTTCGCCCAGTCACGCCTGCGTTTTCACGAACACTCCCTGAAAACAGTCAGTTGCCAACCAGAAACGCCCACTTCATGTCAATCACTCTGCGGCCAGCAGTGCGACTGAAAAGCTATGCTAGGCCTTGTGTGAAACTACATCGTTCCTTGTAACATTACTTTGCGCGTGCGCATTGCGCCGCATATGCATGCGCAGAAGTGCCTTTTTTTGCCTCATCGCTGCACAGCGAACGAAAGCAGCTAGCAATCAACTCGGAATGACCACCATAGAGTGTTGAATTCCACCTCGTTACCACCTTTTGCTTCAGGTGATGGCAGGGCAGGTTCAGGAGTGTTTGATGGCGCTCCAGTTTTCGGAACTCGTGGCTGAATGCCGAAAGCATCTCCTGCACGCCCCTGTCATTTTTCAAAATATTCTGCACCACCAAATTAATTGTATGTGCAAAACATGGGACGTGCTGGAATTTGCCCACATGTAATGCACGCACAATATTGGTGGCGTTGTCCGATATCACAAATCCCCAGGAGAGTCTAATTGGGGTAAGCCATTGTGAAATTATGTCCCACAGTTTCCGTAAGAGGTTGTCAGCAGTGTGCCTCTTACGGAAAGCAGTGATACATAGCGTAGCCTGCCTAGCAACGAGTTGGCGTTTGCGAGATGCTGCTACTGGTGCCGCTGCTGTTGTTGCTGCGGGAGGCCATACATCTACCCAGTGGGCTGTCACAGTCATATAGTCCTTAGTCTGCCCTGTTCCACTTGTCCACATGTCCGTGGTTAAGTAGACAGTGGGTACAACTGCATTTTTTAGGACACTGAAGACACTTTTTCTGACGTCCCTGTACATTCTCGGTATCGCCTGCCTAGTGAAGTGGAATCTAGATGGGATTTGATACCGGGGACACAGTACTTCAAACAATTCTCTAAGTCCCACTGGACTAATGGCAGATACCAGACCAGGGACGTGCAGTCAGGGGAGGCACTGCCTCCCCTGTGAATAACGATTAAAATAATACAAAGAAGAAACTTATGACACATATTCTGTGTTATAAGTATCTCCTTTAGCGTTGATATTATTTTAATCATTTTTACCTTTAAAAAAAACAGTGCTAAATGTGCTTTGGAGGCACTGCTCTCGGTGCCTCCCGCTGTCTCTGTGAAAGGGCCGGAAGCGGGGGATGGAGCCAAGCACTGGGCAGTGAAAGCCCATTAAAAAAAAGCAGCTGAAGCGGCACTTACTAGAAGTGCCTCTTTGACAGGGGTGTACTTTCATGCTCATATGTAAGCACACCCCTGTCACTAAGACTGACATGATTGGGCAGATTCGTGGGGGGCGGTGAGCACCAAGGCATGTAACACCCCCCGTCGTGTAGGACTTTATTTGTTATTATTTTTATTTACATATGCAGCCGCCCACTACCCCCTGCCCCGCCCTTCCTCCAGTAACGTTAAAGCAGTCCGACCAGCGGGGAAAGAGGAGCCGCAATCCACACCACGTACGTTACCTACAGCTCCACTAGAGTGAGGTGACCGCAGGAGCAAGCCAGATGTTGGAGCAGCGGTCAGGAACCAATACGGGGGCGTGGCCTAATCACGGACCCGTCGCCACGCCCCTTTGAGGGAAAAAACCCATGTCGGTCAGCCATCCAGCTACACAGCGGTGCACTGACCAGCCTGCGCAGCCCTATACACGGCAAGCGGGCTACAAAGTGCAGGAGAGGATGAGCAGCCCTGCCACATCCAACAGGTTTGCTAATTCCTCAGTTACCCGCGGGGGCAGTAGGAAGGGGGGCGGGGGGGGGGGGGGGCTCAGGGCTGTACTGTTGCATGTTATACCTCCAGCAGAGTGGATCTCCCTCCTATCACCCCCTCCCTGTCACCCTCACACTGTCATCCGCTCCCTGTCATCCGCTCCCTGTCACCCTCACCCTGTCAGCCTCTCCCTGTCATTTGCTCCCTGTCACCAGCTCCCTGTCATCACCCTCACCCTGTCACCCTCTCCCTGTCACCCTCTCCCTGTCATCCGCTCCCTGTCACCCTCACCCTGTCAGCCTCTCCCTGTCATCCGCTCCCTGTCACCCGCTCCCTGGCATCACCCTCACCCTGTCACCCTCTCCCTGTCACCCTCTCCCTGTCATCCGCTCCCTGTCACCCTCACCCTGTCAGCCTCTCCCTGTCATCCGCTCCCTGGCATCACCCTCACCTTGTCACCCTCTCCCTGTCATCACCCTATCACCCTCTCCCGGTCACCAGCTCCCTGTCACCTGCTCCCTGGCATAACCCTCTCCCCGTCACCCGCTCCCCATCACCCGCTCCCTGTCACCCTCTCCCTGGCATCACCCTCTCCCTGGCATCACCCTATCACCCTCTCCCGGTCACCCGCTCCCTGTCACCTGCTCCCTGGCATCACCCTCACCCTGTCACTTGCTCTCTGGCATCACCCTCACCCTGTCACCTGCTCCCTGGCATCACCCTCACCCTGTCACCCTCTCCCGGTCACCAGCTCCCTGTCATCCGCTCCCTGTCACCAGCTCCCTGTCACCCGCTCCCTGGCATCACCCTCACCCTGTCACCCACTCCCTGGCATAACCCTCTCCCCGTCACCCGCTCCCTGGCATAACACTCTCCCCATCACCCGCTCCCTGTCACCCTATCCCTGTCACCCTCTCCCTGGTGTCACCCTCTTCCTGTCACCCTCTTTTTGGTGTCACCATCTCCCTGTCAACCACAACTGGCACTGACTGCTGTCACCTTCTCCCTCTCACCTTCTTCCTGGCATCACCCTCTCCCTAGCATTACCCACAGCTGTCAACTCCCTGTCAACCATTGCTGTTACCTTCTCTCTTTCAACCACTGCTGTCATCCTCTCCCTGTCACTCACTGCTGTCATCCTCACCCTGATGTTAACCTCTCCCTGTGACCCACTGCTATCACCCACTCACTGGCGTCACCCTCTCCCTGACATCCTCTCCATGACATCACCGCCAGCGTCTCCCTGGCATTTCTCCATCACCCACTGCCTCTCTCCATCACCCTCTCCTTAGTACCACCCTCTCCCTGATGTCACCCACTGCTGTCACCCTCTCCCTGGTATTACCACCTTCCTGTCACCCACTGCTGTCATCCTCTCCCTATCTCCCACTGCCTCTCTCCATCACCCTTTACCTGTCACCCTCTCCCTGTCACCCACTGCCTTTCTCCGACACTCTCTCCCTGTCTCCTACTGCATCTCACCTGCTTCACTGTCTCCCCATCACCAGATCTCCCCTGTCACCATTTGCCTTTCCAAGGACTCACCCTCTCCTTCACAAATGACCACGCCCCTTGTGAGTCTACACCCTCATTTCGAGACCACACTCACTTTTCCGGGAGCACGTCAACAGCGGTAGCAGGCATTGGCTTGGGGGTGGTAGCGGGTATCAGCAGAACACGGTGGACATTATGGCTACAGTGCCTCACCAGCCACTGACCTCACCGCACGCCACTGTACCAGACGCACGTCTAACACCAACATAGGTGTTAAGGCCTCAGTTATCAGCTTTGCAAAAGAATGACTGCTGTCATATTTCATCTTCCTCACAAAGGACTGTTGGGCAGTCAATTGCTTAGTTGAAGAAGTACAAGTGGTCTTCCGACTTCCCCTCTGGAATGACGATCGACTCCCAGCAGCAACAACAGCAGCGGCAGCAACAGCAGGCGTACCACTCAAGAATTCTCCAGAGGAATCCCGGTTAGGAGAGGACTCCTCAGTCTTGCCAGTGACATGACCTGCAGGACTGCTGACGTTCCTGACTGAGGAGGAAGTTGACGTTGAGGGAGTTGGTGGTGTGACTTGCAGGAGCTTGGGTACAAGAGGAAGAAGGGATTTAGATGTCAGTGGACTGCTTACGCAGCAGGTGACCTATAAGGGAGGATGTTCTTAGGTGGTTAAAATCCTTACCCCTACTTATTACAGATTAACAGAGGCTTGACACCTGTTGTCCGGATTTGTGGAGAACTAATTCCACACTGAAGAGGTGGCTTTTTTGGTATTTTGCCCAGGCATCACAATGGGCTTTTTCATCCCATGGACAACAGGTGTCTTCCCCGGTGCCTGATTTAAACAAACCACATCACCATCAATAACCTCATCGTCAACTTCCTCCTGAGCGCCAGCAACACCCATATCCTCATCCTGGTGTACTTCAACAGTGACATCTTCAATTTGAATATCAGAAACTGGACTGTGGGTGCTCCTTCCAGCACTTGCAGGGGGCGTGCAAATGGTGGAAGGAGCTACCTCTTCCCGTCCACTGTTAGGAAGGTCAGGCATCGCAACCGCCGACACAGTTGGACTCTCCTTGGGGATTTGTGATACCATCTTAGAACGCACAGTTCTTTTCTGTGCTTTTTCCAGCTTAACTCTTATCATTTTTCTAGTGGGAGGATGAGGGCTTCCATCGTCATGTGAAGCTGAACCACTAGTCATGAACATAGGCCAGGGCCTTAGCCGTTTACGTTTCTCCTCAGACCATTTACATTTCTTTTTTTGGGTCTTTTTACTGAACTTTGGCTTTTTGGATTTGACATGCCTTCTACTATCACATTGGGCATTGGCCTTGGCAGACGATGTTGATGGGATTTCATCGTCTATGTCATGACTAGTGGCAGCAGCTTCAGCACTAGGAGGAAGTGGTTCTTGATCTTTCCCTATTTTATTCTCCACATTTTTGTTCTCCATTATTTTTCTGGCGTTATATAACAATGGGGGTCATTCTGAGTTGATCGTAGCTGTGCTAAATTTAGCACAGCTATGATCACTGACACTGATATGCAGGGGGATGCCCAGCACAGGGCTAGTCCACCCCACATGTCAGTGCCAGCTCCCCCCGCTGAAGTGCAAAAGCATCGCACAGCGGCGATGCTTTTGCACTTTGGAGTAGCTCCCGGCCAGCGCAGCTTTAGCGTGCTGGCTGGGAGCTACTCGTCGCTCCCCTGCCCGCAGCTGCTGCGTGTGACGTCATGCAGCCACTGCGGTTCGCCCCCATTCGCCGCCGTTCCGCCCCCCACACCCAGCAACCGCCTTTTCCTGTCAATCAGGCAGAGGCGATCGTAGCAGTCTGACAAACTTCGGCCGTCTGGCATGAGCCAGCGCACTGCGGCGCCGGCGCATGCGCAGTTCTGACCCGATCGCACCGCTGCGATAAACTGCAGCGTGCGATCGGGTCAGAATGACCCCCTATATGCGGTACAGAATAGTGTACCTCTACACCACACCGGGCAAACCCTGTGAAAATTATTTGGATTAAATATTAATAACCCCTTTATTTGGAGTAAATAATATACAGCACAGGACAGCACCACTGAAGTTATATGGCAGCACCTCTGGACTGGATTTATACGGAATTATGTGGATTTATATGGAATTATACGGCAGGATCACTGGATTTATACGGCAGTACCGCTTGACATATACGGCAGTATCAATGGACATATACGGCAGTATCACTGGACCTATACGGCCGTATCAATGGACTTAACTTATACGCCAATATCACTGGAATTATACGGCAGGGTCACTGGACTTATATGCCAGTACCACTGGAATTATACGGCAGGATCACTGGAATTATATGGCAGGATCACTGGATTTATACGGCAGTACCGCTGGACAGATACGGCAGTATCACTGGACATATATACGGCAGTATCACTGGACATATACGCCAGTACCACTGGAATTATATGGCAGGATCACTGGAATTATATGGCAGGATCACTGGATTTATATGCCAGTAGCACTGGAATTATACGGAAGGATCACTGAATTTATACGGCAGTACCGCTGGACATATACGGCAGTATCAATGGACATATAAGGCAGTATCACTGGACATATACGGCAGTACCACTGGACATATACAGCAGCTAAGGGACACCACTACTGGACTGATGCAGCACCACTACAATGGACTGGACTTATACAGCAGCACTGGACATATGGCAGCAGAGGATACCACCACTGTGACTGGACTGATGCAGCACAACACACCACCACTGGATTGATGCAGCACAACACAGCACCACTGGACCGGGCTTATACAGCAGCACTGGACATATGGCAGCAGAGGACACCACCACTGTGACTGGACTGATGCAGCACAAGACACCACCACTGGACTGATGCAGCACAACACAGCATCACTGGATTGGACTTAAACAGCAACACTGGACATATGGCAGCAGAGGACACCACCGCTGTGACTGGACTGATGCAGCCAAGACACCACCACTGGACTGATGCAGCACAACACAGCACCACTGGACTGGACCTATACAGCAGCACTGGACATATGGCAGCAGGACACAACCACTGTGACTGGACAGATGCAAGCACAAGACACTACCACTGAGGACACTGAGAATGGAGACACGTCCTCTCTCTACACTCCCCAATGCCGGAGTGAAAATGGCGGGGACGCATGGCTCCTTATATGGAATCCAAACCCCGTGAGAATTCGACAGTGGGATGATGACGTTTTGCCTCGTTCTGGTTTCCGAGTCAGGCTGGAAAACCTGAGCCGGACTCGGATCCGGGCTCGTGACGTGAATTCCGGGGGGGGGGGGGGGGGGTTGTTTCGGTCCTCTGAGAACCGAACCTGCTCATCTCTAAACAGAATAGATGTTACAAAAGACGTATTATCAGCAATATAAATGTTTGCCCATTAAAAATCATTTGATGCTGTAGCACAATATAACTGACTGGTTCGCAGGACTTTAGTCTTAATTAAACCAAACCTCTATAACAAACGACTGAAGAAAGTTCAGCAGCACTGTTACCCTTTATTATAATTAGTGCCGGGTTGGGGATGGGAGACCAGCGCTCGGGATCCCAGCAGTCAGCATACCAACCCCGGGATCCTGGCAACAGAATGCCGACGGAGTGGGAGCGCAAAAAATTCCCTTGTGGGTACACCATTCAGCGTACTCGGTGGCTCACTGAGCTTGCCACAGTTTCTATTGCCACTCTATGGGTGTCGTGGCCACCCACGAGTGGGTATAGTCCCTGTGGATCGGCATTCTGTCTGCTAGCATTTTTATTGCAGGAGGTAATTGCAGACTTTTGTGAGGGCAGTTTCAGTGGAGTAGAGAGGAGGGAAGCCAGACTGGAATGGGTCAAGCAGTGAGTGGGAGGAAAGAAAGGCAGTAAGGTGGTTATAGACAATACGCTTAAGGAGTTTGGAGTCAAAAGGGAGGAGAGAAATGGGTCAATAGTTGGAGAGAGTGTGTGGCTCAAGGGTAGGTTTTTTTTAAGAATACGGGAGATGAGTGCATGCTTGAAGGCAGATGGGACAGTGCCTGATAAGAGGAAGCGATTGAGGAGGTAGGCAAGATGGGAGCAGGCAGAGAGAGGGAGGTTGTGGAGGAGGCGGGAGGGGATAGGGTCAAGTGTGGATGTGCAGGGGGTGAGGAACGGATGAGGGTTAAGGAATTTAGAGGCTGAGGATTATGTGGGGATATCAATTGGGATGTTGAAGTCGGCTAAGATAATGGAGGGAATGTCAGAATGGAGGAAGTGAGGAAGCCAGGAAGCAAAGTTGTCAAGGAATTTGGAGGGCATGGCAGGGGGCAGTAAATGACAGCTACTCAAAGATGGACATGTTGGAAGATGCGTATAGCATGGACCTCAAATGTAGAGAATGTAAGGGACGGTTCTGGGGGTATGAGTTGGTAGGAGTAGCTAGGGGGTAAGAGGATCCCAACACCACCGCTGTGGAAAACCAGGGGTGGGGGTGTGCGCTTGATAATGTGAGGCCCTCAGCAGAGAGCAGCAAAATAAGTGGTGTCATATGGGGTAATCCAGGTTTCTGTAATGGCCAGGAGATGCAGGGAGTTGGTGATGAAAAGGTCATGGATGGGGACCAGTTTGTTAAAAACAGATCTGGCATTTCATAGGGTACAGGCTAGGGGGTGTGAATTTGAGGTAGAGATGCAGTTGAGATTATCAGGGTTGCTGTAGCTTTGAGGTGCTATTAATTTGGATGGATGAGATGAAGCAGGCATAGTGCTGGTGCAGGCTTCTAATCTAGGAGGGGAAACTGCAGGAGGAGGGCACGGAGGGAGTGCAATGTGATGCAGGTGGAGATGAAGTAAAGTGACAGAGAATGGAGGGAGGGAACTGGGCTGAGTGGTGGGGTAGCAGGAACATGGTGGGGCAGAAGTGACTTAAACCGGGGTGACCGGAAGGAAGGAGGAGAAACAGAGGAGGGGAGAGAGTAGGAGATGTTGGAGGGGAGAGGGATAGAGGCGGAAGGAAGGGGAAAAAATAGGATTTTAGTACCTACCGGTAAATCCTTTTCTCTTAGTCCGTAGAGGATGCTGGGGACTCCAAAAGGACCATGGGGTATAGAAGGATCCGCAGGAGCTTGGGCACACTATAAAGACTTAAACTGGGTGTGAACTGGCTCCTCCCTCTATGCCCCTCCTCCAGACCTCAGTTAGAAAACTGTGCCCAGGAGAGATGGACAATTTTGAGGAAAGAATTTATTGTTATAAACACGGTGAGTGTCCTACCAGCTCACACCTCAAACACACCGTAGAACGTGGCATTCAGTAAAATACCAGCCAACGGCATGAACAAAACACAGCCACATGCTGAGAAAATATGTAACACAACCCGTGTGTCCACAGAAGCAAAATTAAGACCCCGCATGCCATGGCATGAACACGGTAACCACCGCCTGACAGAGAAGACACACCACCAGGGTGTAACCAAAAGCAATAACTGCAGACACCGTACGCACTGGGACGGGCGCCCAGCATCCTCTACGGACTAAGAGAAAAGGATTTACCGGTAGGTACTAAAATCCTATTTTCTCATACGTCCTAAAGGATGCTGGGGACTCCAAAAGGACCATGGGGTTTATACCAATGCTCCAAAACGGGCGGGAGAGTGCGGACGACTCTGCAGCACCGAATGAGCAAACATAAGGTCCCCAAAAATCAGGGTATCAAACTTGTAGAGGATAGCAAAAGCGTTTGATCCCGACCAAGAATCCGCTCGGCAAAGTTGAACCGCCGAGACTCCTCGGGCATCCGCCCAAGAAAAGCCCATCTTCCCAAAATAAGGAACCTCCACCGACTTCGGTGACGGCAAATCAGCCGTAGAACGAACATGCCAAAGCGCATCACAGATTCAGCATGTAACAGACTGCATAACGCAGTCTCCCAAACCAAGCTGGGAACATACCAGACAAACAGGGCCTCTGTTTCTCCAAACTGAGCCAAATTGATGACCTACATACTCAAATCCCTGGCTAGATCAAGAGAATTTGAACCAGCTAATGCCTAAGTAACCCCCGGCATCAAAATAGGCCGATTTCTGCGAAACCCAGAAACCACTCTTGGTAGAACTACCAACCGAGTACTCAGGGGCAGATTTATTAAGCTCGGTGAAGTGATAAAGTGGAAGGTGATAAATGACCAGCCAATCAGATCCTAACTACCATGTCACAGGCTGGGTTTGAAAAATGACACTTAGGAGCTGACTGGCTGGTCCTTTATCAACTTCCACTTTATCACTTCACCGAGCTTAATAAATCTGCCCCAGAATTCCTCTCTATCCAGCTGAAAGATCAAACAAGGCTCTTGTGAGACAAAACCACCACTTCCGACACCCGCCTTGCGGACGTCAAAGTCAATAGCCTGACCACTTTCCAAGAGAGAAATTTCGTAAAGAAACTTATTAGGCTTGCCTCCACATCGGCTTGTAAAGTATGGATAAGCACGACCTAGCTGAAAGTCCTCCATAGGAGCCTTCCTGAATACACACCGAGACACATAATTACTCCAACAACGGTGGAAACGTAGTGCCGTTAGTTCTTTCCTAGCCTGAAGAATTGAAGAAACGACTTCACTGGGAACTTCCGTTCGGCTTAGGATATGACATTCAACCGCCCCGCCGTCAGACGCAGCCGCGGTAAGTCCTGATACACACCCTGATCTTGTTGTAACATTACCTCATGTAAAGGAAGAGGGCAGTAATTTTCTATGAGTAAACCATGAAAAACTGGATAGCCAACCCTCGCTGGCTAGACCGGATTTAAGAGGATCATCGGAACCTTCGATCATCTTACGCTTACCACTTTCAGAAAAGTGAAAGCAAAGAGGCCACCTAGACCGACTCAAAACACTCACGGTGTCACGAGGATGTCCACTGCTATATCTTGAGTGTCCCTTGACCTGGAACAATCTCCTCGAGGCCTCTCGTTGAGGCGAGACGCCAACATGTCCAATTGCGACACTCCTCAAAGACTTGTCACGTCTGGGAAAGCTTCTCGATGATGACAGAATTTTTCCCGGCTGGATATCGTGTCCGCAGAGGAAATCTACTTCTCCGTCGTTTACCTCCGGAACGAAGACTGCTAATATAGCGTTTACCAGACTTCCCACTCAACTGCAAACTGTGCATCTTCTGCCATTGCCGCTTTGCTCCTTGTTCCGCCCTAGTGGCTTACTTACGCCATTGCTGACAAGTCGTCTGGCAGAATTAACACGGGCAGAACACGAAGAATACGTTCGTCTAAAATAGCTCTTAATTCAAGAAAGCTTCAGCAGACAAGTTTCCCAACTTGACCTCATCCACTGGAAATACGTCCCTTGCAAAGGACTGCTCCCCAGCTGCGGAGATCTGTATGCACGGACACCAGGATCTAAACCTGGATCCCTAACCTTCATTCCTCTAGAAGGAAAGAACCGAGCAGACACCACAGGAGCGATGTCCTGGCCGTTTTGATTATATTCCGGTGCATGCGCAGGTGAGACCCGGACCCCATTTCTAACTGGTCCCATGAAAACCACTCTGGTATTAGACCTGCTTACCGAAAAAGGCCTCTTAGGCCGCACCCATCTGTCTTATTAACGGAACCTATTGATGAGGTGTCACCTCAAAGCCGATCCAACTCTGGATCCTCATACCTCTTTCCACAGGAAAAACACCGAACCTTAACCGGTCAGTATCTACTCTGAAACCCACTTCTGACATCTGCGTCGTTGGGAACAACAGCCAATCCCTGCGCCGAAGAACAGTCAGAGATAAACAACGATATGCACCTTCACACAGGGACAACCAGACAATGTCCTGAACGTGACGCACCTCTGTATGGCGTCGCGTACTACCTCCCCTTCCATAGGGGAAAGGCAAGATCTATTAGAAAAAACAGTAAGGGGAAACAACCGTAACTCAGAATGTTCCCCTTTGGCTTTTATAAATAACTCACAGGTCCTAGTCTATTCCTGGACTAACTGAAAATTAGTAGATAAGTGGTCACCGGAGTGGGGACCAGCCAGATAGACTCAGCGACAAGTGGTGTATGTAGTGGAAACAGAAACAGAAAACTACGTCCACTTCTGCGAACCTAACAAGGCTGCAGAACACTTACCTTTTCACCTTCCACTGTCTACACAGAAATGGAAAAAAGAACGGTATCGAACCGGTTAAAACGACTGCATCCCACAAAAGAATGCGTCACCAACTGTTGTGAAAGAGGCTAACTCACGAATTCAGACTTACCAGCGGAAACTGCCGAGATTGACTGAACAGAGGCCACACCAAACAGCTGTATACCTCCCACCAGCAACTCCTGGAGACCTCCTCCGCATTTTACCGGTCACACCATCTGCTGTCACGTGGCAGCCTGCTGTAATGTTATAAGGAAGAATAAACATAGGCAAGCCTACCCACTCTGGGTAGGATAATTCTATCGGATGCCTACCCGACCACAACACTCCCTCAAGTGCATACAGTGCAAATAAGGTCAAAGTATAGAAATAAAATTTCACTTAGCTGCCTGTGTATGATCCTTTGCGACCGGGCTCTGCGTCGACCAGGAGTTGATGCAGGGAGCCTGTAGCCAGCAGGTCTTCCTGAAAATAATAAACCTAACATAAAGTCTTTTAGAGAAACTCAGTAGAGCTCCCCTGGTGTGTGACCCATCACTCCTGGGCACAAAGTCTAACTGAGGTCTGGAGGAGGGGCATAGAGGGAGGAGCCAGTTCACACCCAGTTTAAGTCTTTATAGTGTGCCCAAGCTCCTGCGGATCCGTCTATACCCCATGGTCCTTTTGGAGTCCCCAGCATCCTCTAGGACGTATGAGAAATAAAGGATTAGGTAGACAAGGGGTGATGGAGAAGTATACGCTTGTTCAGGTTTCACAAAATATAATAGCACACTAAAATATCCACAATCCAAGAGTAATCACTTAAACTGCAGTATACAATTGAAAGTGATCTAGAACATAGGGAATCATTTTCTATAGGTAATCCACTTCAATATAATTTATAGTCCCACTTTTTTTCTCCTTTAAAATTATAAAACAATTTCAAAAGCATTCCAATGTATAAAGAAATTCAAGCTTGCTAGATGTATATTAAAATCCATCCATTTTATTAATCATAAATGAATCCATAAAAAATATATCTCCACATGAGGGGTATATTCTTTCTCATATAAACCGATGGGGTAAAGTCAGAAAAGATACTACACATCAGCTCACTAGACCTTAAGGACACCCAATTTATATAGTAGCCATAATCTTACAGGTAGCTGTAATCCCGGGACTCTCGTTGCCATGTACCACTGGCTTCTCCTCATCTGCTAGTTCAGCTGTGTCCACCTAATGCCTAAGGAGGAGAAAGGTTTTCATCTCACAGGAGCAGCAGAGGTCAGCGGCGTGCATACACTTTGCAGCAGCCAGCACTGGAAAGGAGAGCCAGCGCTTTAAGGTCACGAGAGTCCCGGGATTGGATCTACCAGTAGGATTATGACTACTGTATAAACTGGGTGTCCTGAAGATCTGGTGAATTTATGTGTAATATCTTTTGTGACTGTACACCATTTGCTTATGTGAGAAAGAATATACCCCTCATGTGGAGATACACTGTTTATGGATTCAGTTTGGATTAAAAAAAATTGACAGATTTTAATATACATCAAACAAGTTTGAATTTCTTCATATATTGGAATGTTTTTGGATTTGTTTTATACTGTAAGAAAGTAAAAAAATGGGAATATAAATTATACTGAAGTGGATTACCTATAGAAAATGATTCCCTATGTTCTAGATCACTTTCAGTTTTATACTACAGTTTAAGTTATTATTCCTTTATTGTGAACTACTTGGATACTATTGTACCCGTAGAGGTCAGATTTAGCCACATAAAGCAGATAAACTCGACAAACGGGTTACTTTTTGCACATTTTAGCTCCCCACCCACAGGGGGTGCTAGGTGAAATGCAGATGCCGAGAGCCATTCGAGCACGAACGGAGCTACAATTGAATAGCTCCATTTGGGCGCCATCTAGTGGCTGCTGGCAGGAAAACAATTGAATTCTGCCCTATCAATGCCACCCATCATGCTTTGCAAAATGTATGTGCATTGCTTTTGTTACCCAAAATCACACGTAGATCAGCAGAAATAAAGTTGGTACTGGTTCTATTATAAAGCTTTTAAAACATCCCAATGTAATTTTACTGTTTTCTACTCACCCATAATGTAATAAGACTTTTGGATATTTTTTTTGTTAATTAAAGCAAATAAGGTGGGAACTCACACAATTATATTAATCAAAATAATGGGTCAAACCAATGGCTTTAAAAAAAACAAACAACAAAACACAAACAGATACACATACACCACATTAAAAATAAAAATATAGAATCACATAGGGGGAGATGTATCAAATCTCAGAGAGATAACACAGTTTGAAGTTGTCTATAGAAACCAGCTTCTGTAATTTTATAGACTATGCTAGATAAATGATAGCTAGAAGTTGATTAGTTGCTATGCGCAACGTTTTACTTTATCTCTCTAGAAGGTTTGATACATCTCCCCTTAGTGACATAAGAAATATAAATAATACAGAAAGTCAAAAAGATAAAACAGTGAATTATTTCAGTTAGCTATCAAACTTTGTTTTTATGTATATTTGCAGGTAAATTTGCTGTATACAGTATGCTCTAAAATTTATTTTGCTCCTGTTTTATAATCTTACCTGTCTGATTCCTTTATGTTTTAGCTCCAGCACGTGCAATGTATAGTTTGTCCGACGTCCCTTCTCGTTAAACTGGACGTTTCCAGACAACCCTTCCATTCGGACCTTAATAAAAATACCACAATAAAAAACAATATAATAAAACATATTTTCAACTGAAAACAAAGTTCATTTTGACAAAGATTTTCAATTTAGTTTTAGCCTTACTCACTGATGCCCTTTTCAGACACAAATCCCGGCAGTTATCCGGCATTTTAGGCCGGGTCATTTTGCCGGTCTCTGCCTGACGCCCCCTTTCACACAGAGAAGCAAATTACCGGGTCAAGATTTTCTATCAGGTAATTTGCGGATCAAGATGGGTATTTATTTCCTCTGTGTGAAAGGGTCAACCCGCGTCGAAAATTCCCAGGTCTCCAACCCTGGTAAATTCTTGGCTCCAAGTCCCGGGTATTTCAACCTGGGTTGACCTTCTCAAACAGAAAAAGGACCCGTGTTTTTTGACAAATTACTGGGTAGAACTTCTTCACTCGGGAATATAATTTTCTGTGTGAAAGGGGTATTACTTGAAAATGCATTTGGTTTAAAGTCACATTTTTGTCTTTTTCTTTTGCTTCATTTTAGTCAAGGTTTAGTCAGTGGATCTCAGTTTTCATTTTAATCTAATATTATTCAATGTTTTAGTTATTACGTATGCAAACAGTTTAATGATACTGTAATAGATTTTGCTGAACTTTTACCTAAAATGTTCCCTTGAAAAGCTAGCATACCTTTAACTATGTGTTTAGTAAACTAGGCTCAGCAGGCTGAGAATGTGTTACATACTGAGTCTGACTTACCATAGTGCTCCCATATACAAATGAATGCCCTAAGCTTGTAAGAACTAACAAGTAGAATACACAATCCTATTTCATTCACAAAAGGTCATATTTATTTTCTGAAACTATCTAGAACATTTAATTTAAAACCCTACTTTCAGTATTTATTCCAGTGTCATTTGACAAGAATTTTAAATTTTGTTTTAGTCTTAGCTACTTTTCTTGCTTGGTTTTGGTTAATATTTAGTCAGTGAATCTCAGTATTCATTTTAGTCTAATTTTATTCCTGAAATAAAGTGTAGTCGACGACTACTTTTAGTTCAAATTTTCGTTGACAAAATTAACACTGAAACTATCCCCTATATTTTATACTTATCTACTATTAGTATAGATCTGTTTTATGCAGGTTTCCCCTTACATACTTGCTGTAGTGCTCTCTGTATATCTATTCCTTGCCCCCATGGAACAGCGGGGTTGGCCAAGCATTCTCCGGCATTACCACGACGGGAGATGTCTATCCTTTGTTTCCTCAGGTTCTGGAAGGCTTCATACATTACACGGACACCATCGTAAGTTAGCGCAGAGGTGTACTGCACAAAGGAAATAGGGAGTATTAAATACCATATGCAACACAATAAAACTTGTAAATGCAGTATATATATTACACATTAGCACAAACTTTGCGATCCCCAGAGATTATTTTGTCACAAAAAATCTCTATTCATATGAACTATCTGAAAGTCTAAAGCTGGGTACACACTGGCAGATATATCTGCAGATCAATCAATCTGCAGATATATCTGCAGATGGTACACACTGACCAACCACCACTGCCATCTGCAGATATATCTGTTGTTCGGAACATTGGCCAATTAATCTTTCCTCCATACAGTGGCAAAAGCAGAATTTCTAGAGGGGGGTTTCCAAATGCAGTCCACAATCTCCCACTTTGCAAAACATTGGAGCAAGTGTGAGAGCCTGGGGGAGCGGTAGAAGAACCTAGTAATGACCCTGGACATTAATGTAAACATTGGTCTTTTTATACACTGTATACTGTATGGAATATAGTATTCATATTTAAAAGTATAGATAGTCTATAGTATAGGCTGTATCAAACATATTTAAATAATATAAATACATGGTCAGGAAAAGGTTAAACATACCATAATAAATAAATACACAAACATAACAGAACCAGTACTGCCACTTTCTAAGCACACATACTTCCACCTCATGGTAAGGCGTCTATCTCTTCTTCCTGATAGCTACTCTCTGGTCCAGTGCACTGATTGAGGAATCAGATACACACACATAGCAAACTCGGTAGAAGAAACTGCTAACACTGGGTATGTGCAGCAGCTCTGCTCTGTCCCTTAAACTGCATGATGTAGCGGTAACTCTAGTAATTGTACTATATACCAACTATATTGGCTTCATAATTTGAGCCACTTGCCAAGAGGAGGGGGCTTTCCGGGCAACCAGAAACTCCCCCTGCGTTTGCCAATGCCATACACACTAGCAGATCGTCATCATGAAATGTGCCAAATATTCCTGCAATTTACATAATGGGCTGGCCTTCCAAAAAGCACCCAAGTAAAGGATTTATGGCTTTTTCCCTGTTTTTTTCTCCCACTGTCTCTCTCTCGTGCTCCCTCCATCTCCCGCTGTGTCTCTCTTCCATCTCGCTACCTCTGTCTCTCTCACTGTAGGCTAGTGGCGTCGCTGTGGGCTTGATGTGCTATTGAAGGCCTGTTGTATTTCTGCATTGTTTGTCGCCAGCTTTCCCCATTGTCCCCCTTTGTATGTAAAGCGGAATATGACTGAGTCTCTCTTATCTGACACTCAAACAGGTCCTTTCATTTGCACAGTCTCTGCCGTGGGCTGTGTGCGCACGAGGACATAGCGCTGTTATGTGTACCCGACTGCTGGAAGAACTGGCAGTTCGTGCTCCAGAGGGATCCTTTCCCTGACTCTCAACTATGAGTCTTATCCAATTTTACTTATCTATATTTAATTAGCTTTTCATTTTATCACTGAAGTTGAGGTTTATGTAAGTGTAATTTTTAAGAAACCCCCCTCCCCCTAACCGGTGATCACAAAGCAGCAGCACCTGCATCAATACACCCCCACCCCCAATGGCCACAGTACTGGCACCAATTCCCCTCTGATAGGGATGGACATCGGAATCCGATGGTTAGCAACCATCAGTGGGCCTAATTCAGACCTGATCGTAGCAGCAAATTTGTTAGCAGATGGGCAAAACCATGTGCACTGCAGGGGGGGCAGATATAACATGTGCAGAGAGATTAGATTTGGGTGTGGTGTGTTCAAACTGAAATCTAAGTTGCAGTGTAAAAATAAAGCAGCCAGTATTAACCCTGCACAGAAACAAAATAACCCACCCAAATCTAACTCTCTCTGCACATGTTATATCTGCCCCCCCCCCCCTGCAGTGCACATGGTTTTGCCCATCTGCTAACAAATGTGCTGCTACGATCAACTCTGAACTACCCCTATGTTTTCAATCCGATGGAAATACTTTTTTCATAGAATTGCGGGAATCTGATGGTTTCCAGCCATCGGATGCAGCTTTCCATGGCTGGGATGTAGTTATGTGACTGGCGGCCGGTCACAACACTTCCCCCTACATCCCGCCCCCTGAGAATCCCGACAGTCGGCATGCCGACTAGCAGGGACTATTCCCACTCGTGGGTGTCCACGACACCCATAGAGTGGGAATTGAACCTGCGGTCGCCACCGAGCCCGCAGCGTGGAGAGCGCAACGAGCTCACGAAGAGTTTGTTGTGCAAAGCGAGCCATGCAAGGGGACACGTTGCACTAATTGGGGTTCCCCGTCACTTTACGAAGAAAACAACACCAAAAAAAAGTCCAAACACCCTTGTTAACCTTTTGACCTGTCGACCTAATGACCATGTCGACCTTTTGCCCCTGTCTGGCAGCCGCAGCGACGGCACTGCGAAGACCCAGTCAGGGGATCAATTGCTGCCAGGTGACGCCTCTGCTGCCAGGACCATTGGCAACAGGGGCAAGGCAGCTGAACACGAACGGGGCAGTTGGGAGGCTGCTGTCACTCACTGCTCACAGAGTTCTGGCCATGCCCCCACAGTGATAAAAATGGGGGCGTGGCTTGCAATCGAGGACCTCCTGTGAAGCCACACCCCTTTTACATAGACCTTGCCCATTTTAGCCCGCAAGAGAGTCCCTCTTTACCATCTCATTGTTTTTTCAACAGTATTCACTAGAGAGGACCCAATTCAGGGACTGACACACAATCTCAATAATGAGAATATCCCACTGATAGGTACTTATTTAAGCGAGGAAGTAGTCTGTGACCGATTAAAACATTTAAAGATAAATAAATCACCAGGGCCCGATGGTATTCACCCAAGGGTTCTAATGGAGCTTCACTGTGAACTGGCAAAACCGATATCTTTGATCTTTAAGGATTCAGTTATATCAGGTATGTTTCCCAAAGACTGGCGTATAGCGGAAAAGTAGTGCCTATATTCAAAAAGGGAAGTAAAGCTGAACCAGGTAATTATAGACCAGTTAGTCTTACATCTATAGTGGGGAAAGTATTGGAAGGTATTCTAAGAGATAGTATTCAGAAGTTCCTTGAAGTCAATAAGGTCATTAAAAGGAATCAACATGGGTTTATGAAGGACAGATCCTGTCAAACCAACTTACTTGGCTTTTATGAAACAGTAAGCGCAAACCTAGATCAGGGTAAAGACGTGGATGTAATCTTTTTAGACTTTGCCAAAGCGTTCAATACTGTACCACACATGAGACTTATCTACAAGCTACAAGAATCAGGACTAGGAAGCACAATATGCACTTGGGTCAAAAACTGGTTAGATAATAGGGAGCAGCGCGTTGTGGTTAATGGATCTTTTTCAACTTGGACTGAAGTGCTAAGTGGTGTGCCGCAAGGCTCAGTATTAGGACCGCTATTGTTCAATATTTTCATTAACGACCTAACAGAAGGTCTAGAGAGCATTGTGTCAATTTTTGCAGATGATACCAAATTGTGTAAGGCTATAAATACAGAGGAGGATGCCGAGTCTCTTCAGAACGACTTAGTTAAATTAGAAGCATGGGCAGCCAAATGGAGAATGCGCTTCAACACAGACAAGTGTAAGGTAATGCACTGTGGTAACAAGAACAAAAATTACACCTACCTACTACATGGGGTAAAATTAGGGGATTCTGTACTGGAAAAGGACTTAGGTGTCCTCATAGATAGCAAACTAAGCAGTAGTACCCAAAGTAGGACTGCAGCAAAGAAGGCTAATAAGATATTAGCATTCATAAAACGGGGTATTGATGCTAGGGACGAGAGTATTATACTCCCGTTATATAAATCCCTAGTGAGGCCACACCTTGAATACTGTGTACAATTCTGGGCACTGTACTACAAAAAGGATATCCTGGAGCTAGAAAAGGTTCAGAGGAGGGCGACCAAACTAATTAAGGGCATGGAGACGATGGAATACAAGGAAAGGCTTGAAAGACTAGGCATGTTTACATTGGAAAAGCGGAGACTAAGAGGGGATATGATCAGCATCTACAAATATATAAGGGGACAATACACAGAGCTTGCGTGGGACCTGTTTTTGGTTAGATCAACACAGAGGACTCGTGGACACTCGCTCAGGTTAGAGGAGAGGAGATTCCGCACAATACGGCGTAAAGGCTTTTTCACGGTAAGGACAACACGTGTTTGGAATTCCCTGCCTGAGGGAGTTGTAATGGCGGAATCTGTCAACACCTTTAAGAATGGGTTAGATAAATTCCTAATGGATAAGGATATCCAGGGGTAACATAGTATCTGAGGTTGAAAAAAGACAATTGTCCATCGAGTTCAACCTATTTGTGGTGTCCTATGCATGATGATTTGACTAAAATTTCTGACTGATGCTGCTGTCAGCCATTGCATTTTATCCCTATTTATAGTAACTATAATGCATGACTATGCACCATACCCCTGGATATCCTTATCCAATAGGAATTTATCTAACCCATTCTTAAAGGTGTTGACAGATTCCGCCATTACAACTCCCTCGGGCAGGGAATTCCAAACACGTATTGTCCTTACCGTGAAAAAGCCTTTACGCCGTATTGTGCGGAATCTCCTCTCCTCTAACCTGAGCGAGTGTCCACAATTAGGTTGAACTCGATGGACAATTATCTTTTTTCAACTTCAGATACTATGTAAGATGTTGGGAGGTATATGATTGAGATAAACAGTGTGTTTCCAAACGGCTGTTGTTTGCTTTATATAGGCATACATAAAGCAAAATTCGTAACAGCGATGCCATAGCTCTGTTTATATATTTCTTTATGTGCTTCATTTCAATTGTAACTATAATTTTAATTTACATTTTATATTATATATCCAGTCATGTTTGTGCCCAAGAATTGTACTAAACGATGATATTATTTGTGTGTTGCTGATCAGCTATTAAGCTTAATTAACCATACACCTGCATTTCTTGTTCAGTATACCACACCTTTACAGTGTGATTAATATGGCAATCTCATTGGTGGACACAATGGGGGAGATTCAAATGTTTGAAAAGTTGGTTGGGTGTCTGTTTTTTCCTGTCTATTAGATAAGAAAAAACAGACACCCAACTGTTCAAACATTTGAATCTCCCCCAATGGATTTATGCCTGGGATGTGGGGACATCTTCTGAAGAAACCGTTACGTCTAAACAATGGAGAAACGCGTCAAGGTTTTGACAGCTCCTGCCACTAGTCCGGATCTATTATCCATCACCTATCTATGGAGGTATCTAAAAACCACTGAAAGTCCCACCACAGCCGCTCTCCCCCCTCCTCTGCCACTCTACCCGCAGTGCTGGTTACCTGATGAAAGCTTCCTGCATACAAGTTACTATAGTTACCAGTCACTCAAATGGTCATCGCCACAGCAAGCTAAACACATCGATCCTCCCTTGTGAACAGCATTGACATTTGGCAGAGACCTTCGGCACACTAATTAAAGTGCAGCAAATTACCTGGGAGCTATTCAACAACAGCGGCACACATGCACTACAACGAAGTTGGAGGTCAAGCATAGCGCTGGTCTGTGTGGTGGGTACATGCAACACAATGGAAATCTATCATTGCAATTACTAACTGCACTTACTGGGGGATATTCAACTGTTTGAAAAGTCAGTTGGGAGTCTGTTTTTTCCTATCTAATAGACACCCAACCGACTTTTCAAACATTTAAATCTCCCCCACTGTTTCTAATGCTGCTTTCAGATCGCAAATGCCGGATCCTACCCGATAAGAGAAACGTGTCCTTACCGAGTGGGATACGGCATTTGCTCTCCTCTGCTGGCTTTCCGACCCGGCAATATACCGGGTCGGTTGCCATAGCAGCGGGGGGGCGCAGCACGGGCAGGGGTGGAGGCGGCGCTGGGAGATGAGCTCATCTCCTGCGCCGCCTCTCCCTATGCTGTGAATGGGAGCCGTGTCACATCGAAACGGCTCCCATTCACACTGCACCTGACCCGGTATTCAACCCGGTAATAACCCTTCTTTTTAACCGGGTTGAATTACCGGGTCAGGCGACCCGCTAATTCGGCAAAGGCGCTTTCACATCGCACACTGACCCGTTTCGACACGGCAATATGACGTGTCGATACTGGGTTATTTGTGCGATGTGAAAGGGGTATAAGTGAACAGGGGAATCTGATATACTGCCCTGTGGATACAGGTGTTTATATATCATAATATTGATTTAGAATCTAAGTTTTTGGTCAGATGGACTATGGTGGTTATACAGTACAGTATGTATGGTATATTGATTTTAACATATGTATTTTTAACTTTGTTTTTGTTAAGCATTAAAACTGTTATACATTATGATCTTTGCGCTCTCAGTTTTATATACTTACTTTGTTTTTATCTTATGGTAATGTTCCAGATTACCTCTTGGGACCAATACACAAAGTGGAAAGCTGCTCAATCAGATTGTAATGTCACTCAGGTGCTAAAAGGGGAGGGGTAATTCTGTGTAGGAAAAAAAACTGTGTTCCCTAATGCACAACGAGTGAATAATATTACTACATAATAATAGTCAGATAATACGGAAATCACTCGGTGTGCATTAGGGAACACAGTTTTTTTTCCTACCTCTTGGGACCAGCAGATCTAAATTTGGAAGATCAGCATATACTAAGCAAAATTTTTGCGCCTGATATAAATATATATATATACACAATATATTTATTTTTTTATTTCATATGCTAAAAATGCAGGTGGGTTAAATTCTTAGCACAGTTTGCCAGGTGAAAATTCTGGTTGTCTATTAGATGGTTAAAAAATGACTTTATATGTAGCAGACTAATATTCCAAAACAGTAAATAATTCTACAGATTTACAGCATTATGTAAATGGAAAGCCATAGATGCAGCCAAACTATATTTCCCATGATGCTCAGCTGGACATACAAACAGTAATAGAACATTGCCACCAGTGTGGAGTAAAGTTTGATCAATATTGGCCCCTAAGTATTCCTAATGTTTCTTAAAGCTATTAACTATTATGTAATATATTGTTTAATACATATGTTCTCTATAAGCTATGGAAATAAACAACCATTTAGACAGGGACGGTGTTACACTTCTGTCTGTGCTCCTATTAGGCAACTGCTTTCCACTCTGACCCAGCAGTAATTAAGCATCACCTGCCCTGACTGTCTGATTTTGACGGCAGATAAGAACCAGTTGGTCCATCTAGTCTGCCCGTGTACATGCACACACTTACACACTAGGGTTAATTTTGTTGAGAGTCAACCTACCAGTATATTTTTGAATTGTGGGGGCAACAGGAGTATCCAGAGGAAACCTACACAAGTACGGGGAGAATGTACAAACTCCACAGTTGGAGCCATGGTGGGAATAGAACCCATGATCTCAGTTCTGTGAAGCAGTAATGCTGATTGTGCTCAGGGCTGCTATTTTTTTACAACTGCTGAATCAACACTGTGTGCTTGTGGTTGTTCACATGACCTTAATCCGGCAGCTGACTGGGTGTTAACCCCGTAAATGCGCTCAGTGTATTCGATGCCTTGTTGGCTGCTCCTGAGGATTTGCTATGTGTTGGATCTGGTATGCGGTCTATAGATCTAGAGTGTCTAGATCAGGGGTGGGCAATTATTTCAGCTGGGGGGCCACTTACACTTTCCAGCGAATACTCGAGGGCCGCACAGAAAATATCGTGACCACGCATCGCGTCGCATGGTACCTAAAATGTGCATACAATCCTTCGATTTATCTCACAGATATGGTCGAAATCGAAGGATTGTACCTGATATCACACAAGTGTATGGGCTACATAACAGTTATCATCTTCCCTCCTGTCTATCCCCTCCCTTCAAGCATGTACCTTACTTAGGTGCACTTTCCAGAGCACAGAAGGTGCTGTGCCTGTGCTGCTGCATGTATTCAAACTGCCCACCGCACGCCACCCACATCCACGCTGAGGTTCTACCTTTGGCTCCACCCCCAACAGCGCATGAGGTCACGGTAATCCGGCCAGCGGTACCCAACGTGACCAAGCTTCCTCAGTGGCGCCGACGGCTGGGAGGCAATGCAGTGCAATGACAAGCAGCTCAGCCAGTCGGGCCGCTTGTCATTGCACACTGATGGGAGGTAGGGGGCCGGGCAGGTTCAGTTCGCGGGCCGCATCCGGCCCGCGGGCCGTACTTTGCCCACCCCTGGTCTAGATAGACAGTCAATAGGTCAAAACCAAATGGTTGACAAGCATTAGGTCGACATGGTGAAAATGTTGACGTGGTCATTAGCTCGACATGTACATGGCAACATTGCTTATGGTCCATGGGTACAAAAGGTAGACAGGATCAAATGGTCGACATGCCAATGGTGGACACACATATGGTCAACACAACATTTTAAGAGTTTTTTCATTTTTCACATCTTTTTCATACCACCCACGTGGACTACGATTGGGAATAGTAACCTGTATGAAGCATGGCGAGTGAAGGGAGCCATGCGAGCGGACGCACAATATTAATTGGGGTTCCCTGTGCTCCGACAATGAAAACAACATCAAAAAAATAATAAAACAGTAGCGTCAACCTTTTTAATGTTAAATGTTGAACATTTTCCATGTTCACCTCTTCATGTGTCCATCTTTCGTACCTGTCGACCTTTTTATGTGTCAACCTTTTATATGTCGACCCAATAACCATATAGACCTTTTGACCCTGTCAACCTTTTCACTGTCGACCATTTGATGTCGAACTATTGAAATCCATGTTACTCTAGCTCTATTGAACCAAAACCTTTGGATCCCAGCTGACTCCTGTACTCTTTGCCTGCATCTGTACAGTGTACTTCTCCTGCCTTCTGAACTGGTCTGCCGTGTATGCTGTCTGTATCATTTGTCCTGTTTGAGACACAGTCGCTGTAAGTCTACAAGACACATCCTCACTCCAATTACTGGCGAAAAAATGGACTATTATTATAATTTTATCCCTATGGTCATTATCAAAAAAATGACCAAGCCACATGTGTTTTTGTGGAAAAACAGGTCTCTAAGTGCTGATTTTAAAAGCTTTTGTTTTGCGTGCCTGAAGTCCAAAGCTCCACCACAACAGTCTTTCAGTAACCCCCATGGTAGGTTGCAGCATCTAAAAAGGTTGTTGGTTCTTTAACACTGTAGGGGGCCAGTTGCACAAACAGTGCTAAAGAAGGTACAATGGCCCTCATTCCGAGTTGTTCGCTCGCTAGCTGCTTTTAGCAGCATTGCACACGCTAGGCCGCCGCCCTCTGGGAGTGTATCTTAGCTTAGCAGAATAGCGAACGAAAGAGTAGCAGAATTGCTACTAAATTTTTTCTTGCAGTTTCTGAGTAGCTCCAGACCTACTCCTAGATTGCGATCAGCTCAGTCCGTTTAGTTCCTGGTTTGACGTCACAAACACACCCAGCGTTCGGCCAGCCACTCCCCCACTTCTCCAGATACTCCCGCATTTTTCCCTGACACGCCTGCGTTTTTTAGCACACTCCTGGAAAACGCTCAGTTACCACCCAGAAACGCCCCTTTCCTGTCAATCATTCACCGATCAGCACTGCGACTGAAAATCGTCGCTCAAACACCAGCAAATCTACTATGTTTTGTGTTAAATAACTTAGCGCATGCACTCTGCGTACCATGCGCAGTTAGCAATAAATCGCAGCATAGCGAAAATCGGCAACGAGCGAACAACTCGGAATGACCCCCCATGCACACACAATTGCCAACAACTGTGTTCCAACTGTGGCATACCACCAGTGGTGCAAGTATGCGGGTACGCTCGGGTACGGAGTACCCTTAAGAATTTGGCAGCGGGTACGCAGTACCACCTGCCACACAGTTTGCTATTACCACAATTATAATGTGCCACAAAGCAACAAGACCATGATGCTTGGCAGCATGACGGCTCCTCCCACTTTGTCATTGTTACTGGGAGTGCGACAGTGGCTGTAAATCGGGGGCATTACTATATATTTCTATTATACTGGAGGTATCACTATATATTTCTATTATACTGGATGCATTACTATATATTTGTAGCCTTGCCTCCAGATTCCCCCCCAAAAAAGGGGGCTGTCGTGTGGCCACGCTGCTAGTGTCATGTAGCCACTCCCACTAGCAGCATGTGACCACGCCCCCTCACAACATATGACCACGCCCATTTTTGGGCACTCAGTACCACTAAGAAAATATTTCTACTTGCAGCACTGCATACCACACCTCTCACTATCGCAGGACCTGATCAAACAGGCTGCAGGGTGCACCTTCCTATATTGTTCGTCCTGGCCACAGTACTGCTCTCAGTCTATGTAATGGCGCATTAGTTCATACCATATTGTCCTGGTCATGAATTTGTGGCATCAGCTCTGGAGTTGGTACCAGAGCCTTTTTCAATGACTTGCATTCCAATCCACCAGCGGCTGTTCAGTTCAAAAAAGTGTCAAATCTGTAAGGGGTGTCACTACAGAAATAAAGTCCACGACAACTCATCCATAGGGCATAACAGTTCTTAAGTTAATATCTTTCTTGGGGTTGTAGGCTGAGGACAGTTGTCTCTATCTCCACTGGTTTGGACCTACCCGACTTGCGGCCACCCCAGACTCCTATAATTGGCACCCGGAACTGCTTACTGCTGTGTATGCATGAACACATTGCTGACACACCTCCTGATTGGTGTCGGCTGATTCCCACTAGCCCATCATAATGGACAAGATCCCTGCACAGTAGTTGGCAGAGGGCAGGGCTTGGAGTCACTGGGCTCAGTCCAGGACAGCCGGAGAACCACTGGCGTATCTATAATGGGTGCAGTGTGTGCAGTGCACATGGGCCCCTGGGTCCAGAGGGGGCCCACACTGCACACACTGCACCCATTTCTTCTATACTTATCTTTCCGGCGTCCATCGGTGACTGTGTGTGGGCCCCTTCTTCTCCTGTAGCCATCACCGCCGCTGTTAGCGCACTGAGCGCTAGAGACTCTGGCACAGTGCCAGAGTCTACAGCGCATGCGCAGGACTCTGGAAAAATAGCGCGGTGGCCATTTTTCGGAGTCCTGTGCATGCACTGTAGACACTGGCACTGTGCTAGAGTTTCAGCGCTGACAGTGGCGGACAGCTGCGGTGACGGCTACAGGAGAGGAGGGGGCCCACACACGGAGTCTGCACATGGGTCCCCTCCTCTCTAGAAACGCTGCTGCGGAGAATATAATAGCATTTTGCACAATTATGTCTTATAGGCAAGAAGTTTATTGCTCAAAAAGTATATAAAAAGAGCAGGGGCGGATTGGGATCGAACACCAGCCTGGGAAATTTATGGAATCTGCCTTAATGGAGGTGGAGTCTGTTGAGGGGGATGGGTCTGTCAAGAGGGGCGGGGGGGGTCACTCCTTAGAGGTCCTGATTCTGAGATAGACACAGTAGGGGCCTCCTTTGCTTTACGTTACGCTAATGTTTACCTGCAACTTTATGCATATGCTGCTACAATGCCCTTCACTGATGTACATCCGTACGTCTGAATATACAAGGTCTGATATGCCCACTTTCAGTGTCTACGGACACTGCAGTCATGCCTTTAATCTACTTCTGATTTTATTGATTTTGCATTCTACAAACCCCTTTTTTTAACCTTATATGTTTCAGTGTACAAGGAGGAGGAGAACACCACATACAGCACAGTACAGGGAGTGAGCACACATTACATAAAGCACAGGCAGGGAGCACACACTACATACAGCACAGAACAGGGAGGGAGCACACACAGTAGCGGATTTTGCCACGGGCAAGCAGGACTTTTGCCCGAGGCGCCACCTTCCGGAGGGCGCCGCACCATGGCAAGATCTGCTGCTGCTGTGCCCCCCGCTGATCGCTCTGTCCCGCTGCCGCTGCCCCCCGCTGTGAAGGGAACTAGACGCATAGCGTCTAGTTTCCCTTCATGGAGAGGACCTTTACTGTGCGGTGCGCGATGACGTCATCACGCACCGCACAGCAAAGGTCCTCTCCACGTAGGGAAACTAGACGCGAGCGTCTAGTTTCCCTTCGTGGAGAGGACCTTTGCTGTGCGGTGCGCGATGACGTCATCGCGCACCGCACATCATTTCACTACTGTACAGGGGGCGTAACTGACCCCGCCCCCTGTATGAAACCACGCCCCCGTTGCCCCCCGGGGCGCTGGAAGACTTAGGACCGGCCCTGAGCACACACTACATACAGCACAGTACAGGGAGGGAGCACACACAAGTAGTGATATACCGACACAGGAGACCAGCGCAACAGAATCTGTCCCAGTGGCCAATCCGCCCCTGATTACATACATAGCCACCACATTACATACATAGCCACCACATTATTACACAAATACAGAGGCGGAACTCCCGGAGACAATGGAGGCTGCTGCCGCCGGGCTCCTGTCCTGCAGGTGGCACCTCTCCTCCACTGTCTCAAGACCTGTATTTGCTGGCTGCTGTGCTGCTACATGGGGGCCGGACCTGGACTTGTGGTGGTGTAGTAACAGGTCGCACGCAGTGGGTTGTGGGGGGCAAAGGGATGTGTCCCCCTGTCATCATTTATCATTCTGTTAAATGCCTGTACGCCCCCTACCAGGAAAGGCTACTGGCTGTCAGCATATCAGTCCTCCCCTGGGCAGCTACAATACGTATGTAGCCGAGCTCTGCCCACTCTACTGAATTAAAAATCATTGGCTTCCTGCACACGTGTGCCGCTGTGCGGTGCAGAAGAGCCAAGCAGCCAGTATGCAGCAGCTGCCGAGACACACATCAGACACAAGCTGGCGCTAGTCTGGGAGGCGGACACCCTGCACCGATGAGGGACAACACGGTGCAGCTGCACAACAGCCGCTGCTCATAGGAAGCTGCAGTCGCTGGACTGGACTCCCTGCCAGCCACCACCATGAGGACGCCAGTGCCGTGATGGCCTAGGTTCCCAGTAGGCCACGCCGCACCAGGCAGGACAGGCACACCCCACCTTTTCTCAATGAGGTGAGTATTCACAATTAATCCGTTTAGTTCAGTAGCAGCTGCATTCAGTGACAACTCCACAGACTTCCCCTGTAACCCTGGCCTGTTACTTTGCATACTGAGGATAAAAGGGGCCAGGAGGGTGAGAGGAGTGGGGTTAGTGACTGGGCTGCTGAGGGGAGTGAATGACTACTGACTGGACTAAAAGAAGGGCAGCTGGCAAACTTTGGCATGAGGGGGAAGGATGCTGGCTTAATGGGAGTGGGTAAGGGGTGAGGCTGATACGAGGGATGCATGAAAGGAGAGAAGCAGGCTGGAATGAAAGGTGAGGATGCTGATGGCATGAGGGGAATAGGAGAGGAGGTTAAATGCTGATGGATGAATGAATGGAGTGGGTGAGGAGGCTCAGGCTGGCTTAAGGGGAGTGGGTGAGGAGTCTGATATGGGGGTTGGGGGAGATGGAAGCTGGCATGAGGTGAGAGGAGGAGGCTACTGCTTTAAGGGGAATGGGTGAGGAGGCTGATATGGGTTGCATGAAGGGAGAGGAGGCTTACATAAGGGCAGAGGAGGCTGTATGAGAGGAGACTTACACAAGGGCAGAGGAGGCTGCATGCTGTTAGAATTGGCGAATGAGTCAAGAGATGGCTATGAGACTCAGGACGGAGATGATTGTGTGGCTGAGAGACGCAGGCGGGAGATGGTGTGGCTGAGAGACTCAGGGAGGGGTGATGGTGTGGCTGAGAGACAGGAGGTGACACAAGTCTGGTTGAACCTCTGTTGTATGATGATGACATTGGTTATATTCCTACACAATCAGGTATCTTCAGGACCATGTGATATCCTACATGAATAGTGAATACCAACTGAAGACGCCATCTGCCCAGGGAGGATGTTTCTTCAGAGGTTCCCCATTGTAAGAAAGTTGAAATCACCATACAGGTAAGGTGCATATGGATTATGGAGTAGAAAGGAATGCCAAAAGGTGGTGTTAGGCACACCTCTTCAATGGTGCACCGGCTTAAGAAATGTGTTGCGCACACCTATGGTGATGCAGTATCCGTCCGTGACCCTGAGGAGCCGAGTCGCAGAGCAGGGGGTGACTGCTAGTTTGAGACGGAGGAGCTGTGTCGGGATGCATTTATGTGACCCGCGGGGAGGAGACTGGCGGTCACAATACCGGCACCTACATCCCGAGCCCTCACTATCCCGACGGTTGGCATGCCGACCAACAGGGACTATTCCCACTCGTGGGTGTCCACGAAACCCAGAGTGGGAATAGAACCTGTGGCGAGCACCGCTCTTCACTGAGCCCGCAAGGGGCTTCGTTGCGTTGCCCGCCCCCCCCCATCTAAATGGCGGGATCCCACCGTCGGTATTGATACCACAGCAGCTACCTGCCATGGTATCCACAGAGACAGCTTGCAGGAAGCTGAATCTAGGGGAGCTGCAGCGCGCAGGCACTTTCCAGGCTTTTTAAGAGCTGGTCGGGTGAAGCCCAGGGGGGGCACCAACATTTATCTTTCCTCCGGGTGACTCGGGTGAACTTACGCCACTGCACAAATAGCACCACATAACACGAATAACACAATACATTACATTACACCGCACTACACGTATAGCACTTCATTATACAAATAGCACCACATTACATATGTAGTCACTGCATTACATACGTAGCCACCGCATTACATACGTAGCTCCCGCATTACATATGTAGTCACCGCTTTACATAAATAGGCCCATCATCATGGACAGACATTGGGCAGATATAGAGCTAAAGGACTTTGCATAAGAGATTGTCCCAGGGCTGGCTGTGAGTGCTGCCTGATCAGATGACATCCTGAGAACAAGGCACGTCCTGCTCCTGTCCAGTCCCCAAACCGTACACTGTGACCGGGGACGCCCTGACCATTACACCAACATTATAATGCAAATAATTTAATTAAAAATAACCTCTCTGCTGGGTCCCCTTCAGTGCTCAGTCGCCGCTGTGGACAGTTCAGTGAGAGTGCGGGAGCAAAGGTGGCGGCAGGTGCAGTGAACCCGGCTCTGACCATCGCTATGCTGCTGCTACCGGGCCGGGTTCGCTGAAGAGACCTTTGGCCGGGGCCAGAGAGAGGATGCTGCTGGGTTGGTTAACTTTCTCCAGGTCCCCCATTGGTAGAACAGCTTCACCACTTTTCATGGCTAGCGGCACCCGGAAGTCCTTTCTAACCTAACTTCCAGATTGCGTTCCAATGACCACAAGTACAGGAAGCAGTGTGAGCCAGCCCAGCCTGAGTGTGAATCGGCCTGGCTGAGGGGGCTATGGGACCAGCACATCGGAATCTGTCATGGTGTCCTGGTGGGCCAATCCGCCCCTGAAAGAGAGTAAGCCCCATTGCTAAAGGTGCTAGGGACCACACAGCATACAGATATTGCAGAAGTATTCTCCGTCCTCTCTGACAGTCAGAGGATATCTATCTACACAGGACTCACATGCCTACTTTTTCTTACACACAATACCACCAGGGGTAAATTCACCCTCGGTTTTTAACCAATCATGCTATCTCAAAAAATATAAATAAATAACGCTTGCATTTCAAAGGAGCTAACAACTGGATAAACAATTTTCTCCATTCTTTCATACAACTAGTAACTATCAATCAGATTTAGCAAATAACTTTAACAGATGTATAGGAAATTCTTGAAGACAAATTGATTTCACCCAAACCTACTGGACACTTTACAAAGAGACACACAGAAGTCTCCCTAGGGCACGTTTCAAAGGAAGTACTGTAAACAAAGTCTTGGTCTTTTCACATTAGGTCAGGTTAATTACCATATCAATTATGTGAGAATGTCTCAAGAGCAATTTGTTTCCAAATGTCAAAGCTTTTTAAAACAGAACAAATTATACTGTACATTCCTCAAAAGTGATTTTTTTTTTACTTTACATGTATTAAATTCAAAACTTGTTTACAGGGTCAAATTTATACACTCTGGGCCTGTGCACAGGAGCAGGCCTTACACACTACATCACTGCAGCTCAGGAACTGCTTTCCATTTTGTAACATATAGGGGGAAATGTAATAGGTTGTGAGAATCAGAAAGTGAGAGATTTTGGTCAAATTTTCCTGTTTGTTTAAAGTGGCAATCATTTAAATGGCAAAATCAACCTGGTTTTGCCATGTAAATGACTGCCACTTTAAACAAACAGGAAAATTTGACCAAAATCTCTCACTTTCTGATTCTCACACCCTATTACATTTCCCCCATACTCTTTAAAATACATTATATAATACATACTTTGTGCCTGGTGTCCTGGCTCAGTGCTGCACATAGAGTACATTTAATTTATAAGCACATAATGGGTGTTTAAAAAAAAAAAAAGATAGATAAAACTTGTATGTGTATTTTATGTATCTTATGTGTTACAGCCGACTTTGAGTGACAGCTGGTATGCCACAGTACTCCACCCAGGAATGTGTATGGTGTATGTAACATTATTTCCGAAGTTATGGGACAGGACGGAAAGGCGGGGCCTTCCCTGGCATCCGTAACAACTGGGTTCCAGCCAGGACAGTTTCCAGAGACCTGCACCACCAAACAAAACTATCCTGTACTGGGTGGAAATGTTCCTGCAAACAGGGTACGTTGCTAATCATAATTAAAGTTGACCACATGGAGTATGCATTGAACAATGACGGACACCATGTGGAGCATATACTGTAGTCGTGTGAGGACGGAAAAAAGTTTCAGTTACCTTTTTTTTAAACACCCTGTACTTATTTTAAACAAACATACATTCAGAAATAGCACCTGGGCTGGCACCAATAAGACCGCTTTCAGACCGCCGGAGGCGGGTCGCACATGGGAGCCTGACACAGGAGCTCCCAGGGTGCTACAGTACCCGCCTCAGGTGCCCCGCTGCTTCTGTCTGCAGCCCGGCATATTGCCACGTTGGTGACGTTAGCGGTGACGCGGCGGTGGCTGCGCTTGGAGTTCACATAAACTCCAAGCGCCGCCCGCACACACACAGTGAACGGGAAACAGGTTACATCGATCCGGCTCCCGTTCACACCGCACAGCGAGCCGGGTTGAACACGAGTTCAACCCCGCTCACTACCAGGGTTGAAATACTGGGTTGATCGACCCAGTATTTTTCCCCTTGCACCTTTCAGACCGCACATGAACACAGGTTATGCACGCTCATGTGCCAATAACCTGTGTTCATAGCTGGCGGTCTGGAAGGGGTATTAGTCTGTTTAAAGATGGAGCCACGGCATGAGGGTTAACGCCTCCTGCTGCATTACCATATTACAGGTTGAGTATCCCATTTCCAAATATTCCGAAATATGGAATATTCCGAAATACAGAATTTTTTGAATGAGACTGTGATAGTGAAACCTTTGTTTTCTGTGGCTCAATGTACTCAATCTTTGTTTAATACACAAAGTTATTAAAAATATTGTATTAAATGTCCTTCAGGCTGTGTGTATAAGGTGTATATGAAACATAAATGAATTGTGTGAATGTACATACACTTTGTTTAATGCACAAAGTTATTTAAAATATTGGCTAAAGTCAGGGGCGGATTGGGAACAAAAAGCGACCCTGGAAAAATTTGTACTAGTGGCTCCACAAGGTCAGCACCAGAGGTGTAAGGTCTAGCCATGGGCCATGGCAGCAGCACCCTCCCCCCAAGACTTTTTAGATAGTGGGGATGTCCAGCATCAAGGGGGAAGTTAAAAAGAAATAAAATTAAATATTATGAGCACATTATATGATACACCTTCAGAATTTAGGAAACTATATCATTCTTTAGAAATATATATTTTCTTGCTTATTACACCAACCGTATCCCAATCTCTATTCACTCAATCTTATATGTTAGCCAAGCAGGCAGACAGAGCATACACTAGATCATCTGCAATCACAGGCTAAGTGGCAAAGTAATTTTCATATATGCAAATTATTTTGCATCTTATTCATTATGTCTATAAAAAGGTCCACATGTCCTCAAACAAAACAGGCCCCACTGGTGCGTCGGCCCACCAGGGATCTTCCCTGTAAGCCCTATGGCCAATCCGCCTCTGGCTAAAATGTCCTTCAGGCTGTGTGTATAAGGTGTATATGTAACATAAATGCATTCTGTGCTTAGACTCGGGTCCCATCGCCATGATATCTCATTATGGTATGCAAATATTCCAAAATACGGAAAAATCCGATATCCAAAATACTGCTGGTCCCAAGCATTTTGGATAAGGGATACTCAACCTGTACTGCTATTGCCACTGCTTCTACGTAAGCAACAGCGATAGCATCTCCAACCACACTGAATCAGGCACCTTCTGCTGATTACCTGACAAAAAAGGAGCGTTATAAATTGTCAACAAAAACTTATATAAAACTAATTTGTAAAAGTCATAATAATATAAAGAATTGAATACATATTCCTTTCATTGTATACCTTGTTTTGGGTATTTTCCAGGGAACAGATGAGAATACAGTATGTTGCACAGTGGTAATTAAACGGCAGTGAAATGGCTTGCTTTGGAATGAGTCCTGCTTAGATAAGTGGTAACTATTATGACAGGTATATCCAGTGAGTCATCACTCTTTGCATGGGGGCGGTAGAAATGAAAACGGGTAGCATTACTAAATACAGGATATGGGGTGAAAAAGTCTCTCCCACATCTTGTCAATGATAATAACAATCTTTCAATTGTATGTTGTTATGACATCCCAAATTGTGCATCTGATACATGATACATGCCTCATATCCCTGTATCTCAGTGATGTCCAAATAGTAGACACACAATTTACTGCTTTGAAATTGTGTGGGTTGCATGTAAATATCATATATATATATAGTTTTTTATTTATGATATAGAGTCAGAACAAAAACACAAACACACAATAAAGACAATAGAGAATAGAATAACAATGGGGCAAAAACAATATCATGGGGGGGGGGAGGGGAGAGGAGACAGGACATCCCAAAGTAGCGCAGAAAACAGAAATATATAGACAAGTCATGGATTCACTACAGGTGGAGGGTTAACCAAGTCACAGGGAGGGCTCTGTATGGTAGGGGAGGATGGTAAGATCCCATTATTCTTGGAAATGTATGTATGCCATGGGAGCCACTTCATGGTAGGGGAGGAAGGGGATGTAGAGTATGCAGCGTCCCTGGTCTCCATCTCAAAATGGAAGTGGGTCTGAGAAATAACTTTTGCAAAGGGAGGGGGGAGGGAGATTTCCAGTTTTGAGCAATTGTAGCTCTGGCTGCAATTAAAACGTGGCCAAGGACATAGCGAATTGACTTGGGGACAGTGTCTGGGTACCATTGCAGCAACGCTAAGGAAGGGTCCTGAGTCAGGCTAAAGTCAGTGATCGAATTAATAAGGTCATATACTTTATCCGAAAAGGGGCGTAGGACTGGGCAGTCCCAGAAAACATGCAAGAGTGTACCTTCATGATGGCAGAGGCGACAACAAAATTTAGAGGTGGTCGGCCAGATCGTGTGTAGTTTAGAGGGGGTGAAATACAGTCTATGTAATAGTTTAATGTGCATTTCGGTGTGATTAGTACATTTAGAAAGGGAGAAAGAAGAAAGATAAATAGATTCCCACTGTTTAAGAGTGAAAGTACGATGGAGATCGGCTTCCCACTTAATTTGAGCGGCAGATTTAGTCGTGGTGATCGGGGGAGACAGCAAATCATACCAATCAGAAATGGCTCCACGAGATGAAAGTTTAATCAATCTATTCAGGACACTGGTAGTGGGGAATTGAAAGACGTTAGGGCTGGTGGCCATAACATCTATCCAATGTTTAAGTTGGTAATAATAGAGTCAGGCCGAAGGGTCAAGGTTATATTTAGCTCGTAGATCAGGAAACGGCAATAGGGAGGTTGGGGAGAAGATATCAGTGAGGGATTCCAAACCTAAACATCTCCAGTAGGAGAAATGGAGAAAAGGCAACACTTTATCCAATGCAGAAAGAGAAATGTTTCTAGTGGGCACTGTAATGTGAAATGAAGGTGTGAGTCTAGAGTCCCAAATTGTCAGGGCGTCGGTTAAGGAAGAGGGCGACAAAGGGTAGCGGGGACGGAGTTGTCAGGGGTAGCCATAGGAGGTCGATAAGGGGGAAATTTCGAAATAGGGCACGTTCTAGATCCACCCATGGTTTAGAGTGAGGGGGGAGAGACAGGTCAGACAGTTGGGAGAGCAAAGACGCTTCATGGTACCTGAGCAAATCGGGGAGTGTGAGGCCTCCCTGTGACTTAGAGCGGATCATACATGAGTAGGCCAATCAAGGAGGTTTACACTTCCCAACATATGATAACATCAACCTTCGCATCTGAGTTAACAGTTTACGAGGAACTGCATAGGGGATGGCACAAAATAAATACATGAGTTTTGGTAGCAACATCATCTTAAATGTCGCAAGGCGGCCCAGCCAGGAGACCTCGTAGCCCATCCAAGTAGAAGTAAGTGAGGTTAGGTGAGCCAGTAGAGGCACATAATTGAGAGAGTGGACATTTTGGAAATGAGAAGGAATGGAAATTCCCAGGTAAGTTAAGGAGGAGTCTTTCCACGTATACGGAAAGCGCGCCTTGAGAGGTTGCAAAACCGAGGTTGGAATATTAATAGGAAGGGCATCCGATTTCGCTGTGTTCAACTTATAATATGAAGCAGCGCTAAAGCGCCCCAAAATATCATGTAGGATGAGCAGCGAGGTCCCCGGGTCAGAAACAAACAATAAAACATTGTCTGCAAAAAGGCAGAGCTTATGGGAAGTATCACATACAGTAAGACCGGGAAATTTCGGAGAGAGTCGAATCATTTGAGCAAGGGGTTTAATAGCTAACACAAATATGAGGGAAAAGGGGGCATCATAAAGAGCTAAGATAGAGCGGAGGATGTCCCCGCGGAGACCAAACCTGGATAACACCTGGCTCATATAACCCCAATGGAGGCAATCAAACGCCTTTTCGGCGTCGAGAGTAAGAGAAATTATGATTTAGTGCGGGAAGACCACTCAACTAGATCGAGGACTCTCCGGGTGTTGTCGGGGGCCTGACCGTCAAGGACAAAACCTACTTGGTCTGGGTGGATGAGATTCGGGAGTAAGGGATTCAAGCGATTGGCTATTAACTTAGCATAAATTTTGAATAATTTTTGAGATCGGTGTTAAGGAGGGCAATAGGTCGGTAATTCTTGCAGTCAGAGGGATCTTTACACGGTTTCGGGATGGAGGGGTAATGAGGCATTTGATTCGATTACAGGCTTGGCGGCTACGAAGCTTGCACGCTAACAAACGGGTGGCCTTGTTTCCCGCTGTATAAAATTTGCTGCAGAAGCAAGCTAGGGCTGATTGCATACGAAGCATAAAAAGCTTCTGGAGTTGGGCTCGCACCTCCTGAAGCTGTCTACGTAAAGCCCGAGTAGGACGGTTTTGATTCTGAGACTCCAAAGACCGTATAGACAACTCTAAGTCCGCCTGCGTTTTCTTAGAGCGAGCCTTGAGTTGGGCCCCCTTTTGGATAGACGTGCCACGGAGCACGGCTTTCAGATCGCACCAATACGTGACGATAGAAGTATCCTCAGGGGCATTGGTCTGCATATACAGTGATAGAGAGTCAGTAAGGTCTTCAGAGTCTCAGGGTTCGTCAACTGATATTCCGGGAGTCGCCAAGGGCGGGGGGGGGGGATGCGAACCCAGGTCCCAGGACCACAATACAGGGGCATGGTCCGACCAAGTAATGGGAAGGATTTTAGTTTTACGAGTGCATTGGAGAGTCCTCTTGTCCAGAAGAATAAGGTCGATCCTAGAGTAACTGTTATGAAGAGCAGAAAAAAAAGTATAATCTCTCTCTGTAGGGGAGAAGATGCACCAGGCATCATACAAGTCGAACTCCGCAGGTAGTTTCTTAAAAGCAAGGGATGACCCAAGGAGGGGGACCAGGGCCTTGCGAAGAAGACCTATCCACTTTAGGATCGAGGACTAGATTAAAATCCCCTAATAGTATAAGCACCCCCTGTCTAACCTTGCATAATTCCTCGAGGAGTTCCCGTAAAAATGGAATCTGACGGGAATTGGGGGCATACAAGGAAACAAGGGTCACTAAGGTGTTGTCAATAGTACCAACAAGGATGAGGTAGCGGCCATTTTAAACCTGAATTTGTCGCTGTAGAGTAAAAGGGGTGTGTCTATGAAATAGTATAGCTACGCCGTTACGTTTAACGGGGCCATTAGCAGTGTAACAAGTGGGGTACCTATGATCTCGAAAAACAGGGGGAGACAAAGAAGAGAAATGTGTCTCTTGAAGAGCCACAATATCAGCTCTGTAATTATGAAATGTTGAAAGGGCCAACCTACGCTTATGAGGGGAATTGAGGCCTTTGACATTGAAAGAAATAACCTTAACCATCAATGAACTGAAAAGCATACGTGCGTATGGGTGCCGTGGAAGTACCTGTCAGGGGAGCATGAGAAAGGGAAGAAGTACAAAGGAAAAAGAAAAAGGGGGTGGGAAAAATCAAGAAAACACAATATATCGGGCCACAGTAGATGCCGCAAAAAAAAAGGCGGCAACATAGTTAACTTGTGGGGGGAGGCCATTGCAAGTCCCACCCATGGAACCTGAGACATAACAACACATGGAAGAACCACAAAAAGTACGTACATAAACGAAGCATGAAAGCATAAAAAATACGTCAGGCATCATATAGAAATACGAGAAATAAACAACACTCGCAAGTGTAACGTCGGAACTCAGTGCCAGTCCAGGAAGCAGAGAAACGAAAGTCCCTTCAGAAGCGAAAATCCACGGCAGGGACAATTCATAATAACGTGAAGAGACAGCAGAACTAAAGAACAGAAATCATCCCGGCATCAGGCATCCTGGATCCAATCAGCAAGGACCAGAAAAGATAAGGGCATCGAGCCGGTAGAATGTCAGCCCACCTTGGACCAGTCCGATTGCACTGAAGGGCCTTGAGAAGACAGCGGGACCGAAACAGGGATGTTCCAGTCAGTCAGGATTTTGACGCCAGCGTCCAGCGATGAAATGACGAAGGTGGAGCCATCCTTCCGAACCAGCAGTTTAACCGGGAAAACCCATCTATATTGTATTTCCTGGTCACGGAGGGCCTTCGTAATAGGTTGGAAGGATCTGCGTTTATTTAAAGTGTGGAGTGACAGGTCTGGAAATAATTGTAGATTATCCAGAACATCCAAGTCCTCTGCCATGCGGGTGGCCTTGAGGATATCCTTCTTGATGTGAAAGAAATGGAGACGTAGGAGGACGTCTCGGGGAGAGCTGCTCGGAGCGTAACGAGGCTTCGGCAGACGATAGATTCTATCAATCAGTAAATCTCGGGTGTCGGCGGAGGGCAGCAATTTTTTAAAAAGGGAGAGAGCGAAATCTTGGAGGTCGTTGGTCAAAACCGTTTCCAGAACACCCCTGATTTTAATGTTGTTCCTGCGGGATCTGTCCTCAAGATCGGCTAGCTTGTCTTTAAAAGCCGACAGTTCCGCCAAGGCCGAGTTGTGGGAGGTAAGGAGCTTGTTGTGAGAAGAGACCAACTCTTGCACTTTATCCTCCAAGTTGTTGGTGCGGATGCCGATATCAGTCACTTCACCCGCAAGTTGAGTGATAGAAGACTGGAGATCGGTGGTAATATCAGCGGCACAGTTAGGATAGCTATTGCAGGCTGCCTGCATACAGCCAGTGCCAGGCTACAGAGGAGGGAGATGCAGCCAGTAAACTGGGCCAGGGAAGCGGCTCACCTTATCAGGAGGGGGAAATCCCCCGCACCAAGCATCCGCCGCGTGGTACCCCCGACTCCCGAGATCCAAGATGGCCGCCGCCGCCGGAGCTCCTGACCACCCGCTACTGTGACCAGCCGGCCCCTGCTCCTTCCCGTAGTGCCGCTGATCCCAGCGACACAGGAGAGAAGTCCACAACGAGGGTCTCTGCCAGACGCTGAAGAGGTAGGCACCACGCGGCTGACGGCGCCGGCCGCAAATCGAGGCCTCGGCTTCTAGGTGGTGGGCAGGCCGCAACCTGCAGGAGCCAGAATACTGGCTACCCGATTCCGCAGCGCCAGCCCACCACTGCGAGGACACACTACCAAGGCTGGGGTAAATGGTATAGGGTTTCTGAGGCACAGGGGGGGGGGGGAGCAGAGAAGATATCCCCTCAGTAGCAACGGAGCTCACTACAAGTGCTGCTGCTCAGTACAGCCTCCAGGCCACGCCCCCCATACATATATTTTTACGGTACTACATATTATTTTATTAGATAAGCAACAGAAATATACACAGGGCCGTATTAACCCATGGCTGGGCCCTTAGGCTTTCAGGTATTTTGGGCCCCATCCTGCTCTTCAAAATTTCACCCCACTTCAGTTGATGTTTGGGAAGCAGAGCTTATGCCATCAGTTACTCTTTAAGTAGTCACACAGACACCGATACCTAGTTGAAATAAAGTCTGCTAGCCTCTTTTCTCACAACACAATCGGTCTTTCTTTTCTTTTCTCTTTTGAAATAGCTCTAGTGTGCCAATGCCATCGGTCCGCTACCCCCCCCCCCCCCCCTCCCTCCGTTGTCTCAAAACAAACCACAGGTGACTATGAGAGTTCCTTGCTACGGTGCAGAGTGTAAAGCGCCTTTAACCACTGGAGCACTAGGGTGCAGGTAAGATTGTCTCAGCAAAAAAATTTTATGAGCCCCTAGTCCCTGTGGAGCCCATAGTCCCTATGAGGGCCCTAGGCTTCAGCCTAGTTAGCCTAATAATATGGCCCTAAGAATACAGTATGAAAATATCCTGTACAACACATCCCATACTTGCCTACTTTTGGAAACTCCTCTCTGAGAGATACAGGAGGCAAGTTACAAGTGACAAATGCAGAAGCGTGCCAACGTGATTCGCATCATCATAACACGGTCACCGACTGCATAGTGCCTCGACATGTGATTTCTCGCATCAGTCTGGTGAGGTGATTTGTCATATAGCCATTGCCCCTCCTTCCTGATCCAGGAGGATGTGCTGTTCTCCCAGGAGAACTCCCTAAACTTTGGGTGTCTCCTGGAATATACACTAGACACACAAAGTTTGGAGAGTTATCCTGGAAGAATAGTCCACCCTCCTGGATTTCACAACTTATTAAAGTATGACATATCATAATATTTTGTGAGTATTGATGTGATATTCTTTGGGTATTGATCATCAATTATATTTGGAGAATACACTAAGAAGTCATTATATATATATATATATATATATAGTAGTTTGGCACAAACTTACAGCAGATGCAGCAGGAAAAGCAACCGCATATAGATGTACTTATGGGTATTTATGAATGTACTTGATAAATGTTAGCTACACTATGTAGACAAAAGTGATTGGACACCCCCCTGCGCAATTGTAATGGTGTGCTCCTGCAGCAGACACATGGTCGTAAAGGTATAAAATGGGTTGAGGGGCACTGATTAGAACATAAAACTCCACACAGGTAAAACAATGAAAGTGAATCAAACTCATGACCTCAGCACTGTGATGCAGCTTTGCTAACTACTGTGTTACCACGCTGCCAATTGCTCCCACTTAATACAATATCTGCACCCCTTATATCTTTATCATTCACATATCTGGCTGCATGGCAGCCCCCCAAAAGGTATCCCACCTGGTGGGAGATAACAAGAGCATCTGATGGAAACCCATGTAAATAAGGGGTGAACAAACTGCACGCAGAAAAGGCCCAACAAATGTGGAGGTTTCAATATAAAACACGGCTGATAATAGTAGTAACTGCTTGCCTTTGGTTTCTTCCAATCTACGCGAGGTTGTTCCCGGCCATCATAGGTTTTCCACTGCTGCAGTATCTGAGACACCCGGGTGTCTGTGTAGTTGACCAGCTGGAATCCCGTCACATTAGCTCCTGCTTCTTTAAACTTCTGCAATTCAATGTCCATAAACCCCTGAAAGTGAACAAGTAGAATGTATGAAATCTGTTTCATATACAGTAGCAGTAAGATTGCCACCCCAAACTTTCCATATCAGGGTGACGGGAGTCTGATATCATTACTCTGCTTTCTAGGAGGACCCTGCTCCATCCACTATATAACTCTCAGCCTGTGGCCTCCTGTCCCTATTACATGCAGCCCTGTAGTCACTTTCACAATTACTCATGAAATACACTGAGCTGCTGTGGTCATTTGGTTATTTTTTAAAACCACCAACTTCAAATCTGGGTATACACAATTGGCCTGATTCTGAGTCGCATGATTCTGTGGACGCTTTTCACTGCATTGTACTCACTTGTCTATGCTACTGTCACAATCAGCTGAACTACGTTACAAATCTAAAAGCGCAAGCCTGGGGATTCCGGTGTCGGTATTTCGACCACCGGGATCCCGACAGTCGGTATTTCATACCGAATTCGTTTCTACATGACAATCATTTTATTGATGAAATTGTGGCATATAACGTGATTGTTATTTTATATATAATTGTAGTTTTATAATACATATATGTTTTTTTACTATAGTATCATTTAACTGTCCATCATATAATATTAACCACTTATTGTATAGCGCTGGTTTATGCTTTAGTTAAAGTCTATTGACCTCTTTAGGGGTTGACAACCCCCTTACCCGCTGTTATATATATATATATATATATATATAGCCACCCAGAAACACCTACTTGATGCTGGATTCCGTACATGCAGCAAATATGCACCCACTTGCGACTTTGGACACATCATGCAGCGCATGCACACCGTTGTGTTTTGCAACTCAGATGCATGGCAGTTGTCTAGAAAATGGGAGATGCATCCGTTTTTACAGATGCATCAGACTCAGAATCAGTCCCAATATGTATAGCGAATTAAGATGAATAGCAAAAACCCAACGATTGTGTACCAGCATTTTATGTACTGTTCTAGATCATTTATAATTCTGAGCATTTCAAACAGATTATATGACAGAACCAACTTTTGTTAAATTGCAGATATACTACCTGTTAAGGAAACAATAAATGCTAAATCAGTATAGGGCAGTGGTTCCCAAACTGTGTGCCTAGGCACCCTGGGGTGCCTCGGGACACTTGCAGGGGTTCCTTGGATTGGTGGTCCAGGACCAATTCAAATTATTTATGATTAATGTAATAGGCAAAACCAGTGCTGGTGGCTGTCAATCATAGAATATGTGGACAAACACAAGCATATCCTGTCTCTCACCACATAACTCACCCTAAGGATGACATATAAAAACAATTTACTTCATTTAATATTTCTTTCTAAATTTCTCAATCAGAAAATTTGGCCTAGGGGTGCCGTGAAAACCCCCCTGATACTCTAGGGCGCCATGATTCAAAAATGTTTGAGAACCACTGGTATAGTGATTAGAGGAAACAATGGTATCTGGCCAGTCCAGATAAAGGAAAAGAGGATTTTGGTACCTACCGTTAAATCCTTTTCTCTTAGTCCGTAGAGGATGCTGGGGACTCCAAAAGGACCATGGGGTATAGACGGATCCGCAGGAGCTTGGGCACACTATAAAGACTTAAACTGGGTGTGAACTGGCTCCTCCCTCTATGCCCCTCCTCCAGACCTCAGTTAGAAACTGTGCCCAGGAGAGATGGACATTTCGAGGAAAGAATTTATAAACACGGTGAGTGTTATACCAGCTCACACCACGAGCATACCGCAGAACGTGGCCTTCAATAGAAAATCAGCCGACGGCATGAAAAAGACACAGCCACATGCTGAGAGAATATGTAACACAACCTGTGTGTCAACACAACCAATAATAAGACACCTCATGCCCTGGCCTGAATATCGTCAGCAACAGCCTGACAGAGAAAAAACACCACTAAAGTATAACCAAAAACAATAACTGCAGACAGGGTACGCACTGGGACGGGCGCCCAGCATCCTCTACGGACTAAGAGAAAAGGATTTAACGGTAGGTACCAAAATCCTCTTTTCTCAAACGTCCTAGAGGATGCTGGGGACTCCAAAAGGACCATGGGGTCAATACCAAAGCTCTAGAACGGGCGGGAGAGTGCGAACGACTCTGCAGCACCAATTGAGCAAACAAAAAGGTCCCCCACAACCTGGTTATCAACCCTGTAGAGCATAGCAAACGCGTCTGAACCGGCGAGACTCCTCGGGCCTCCGCCCAGGAGGAGCCCCTCTTCCCAGTAAATGGGCCTCCACCGACTTCGGGGACGGCAATCCAGGCGTAGACCGAACCTGCCCAATAGCATCACAGATCCAACGCGTAACCGACTGCATAACACAGTCACCCAAACCATACTGGGAACATATCAGGCAAACAGTGCCCCTGTTTCTCCAATCCGAACCAAAATGGCGACCTAAATATTCAAATCCCCGGCAACATCGAGCGAATTTGAATCAGCTAATGCCTAAGTAACCACCGGCATCAAAATAAGCCAAAATCTGCTAAACCCAGAAAACACTCTCGGCAAAACTACTAACCGAGTTCTCAATTCCTTTCAATCCACATGAAAGATCAAACAAGGCTCTTGTGAGACAAAAACCACCACTTCCGACACCCGCTTAACGGACGTCAATGCCAAGAGCATGACCACTTTTCAAGAGAGAAATCTTTGTAGGGAAATTATTAGGCCACACTCCCAACTTTAAACTTGCATCCACACCGGTTTGTAAAGTATGGATAAACCTGACCTAGCCGAAAGACTTCCATAGGAGCCTTCCTGGATACACCCAAACCACATAGTTACGCCCACTACAGTGGTAAAGCTCAGCCGTTACTTCTTTCTTAGCTTGACGAATTGAGGAAAGGTCTTAACTGGAACACCCTTTCGGCTTAGGATATGGCATTCCACCCCCACGACGTCAGACGCAGCTGCGTAAGCCTTGAAACACTCCCTGATCCTGTTGTCACAGATCCTCACGTAGAGAAAGCTGGCAGGAATCTTCTATGAGTAAAGCATGAAGACCTGGATAGCAAACCTTCCTTGGCTAGATCGGATCCAAGAGGATCGCCTGAACCTTTGTTCATACCACGTTATCACCTTCCAACAAAAATGAAAGCGGAGAGGCCACCTTGACCGACTATAAAGCGCGGTGTCACGAGGTTGTCCACTGCTATAGCTTAAGCGTCCCCTGACCTGGAACAATATCCCTGAGGCCTCTCCTGGAAGTGAGACGCCAACATATCCAATTTCGACTATCCACAAAGACTTGTCACGTCTGTGAAAACTTCTCGACGACGACCGAATTTTTCCCGGATGGAGCTCGCGTCAGCAGAGGAAATCTATTTCACCGTTGTTCACCTCCGGAACGAAGAACGCTAATATAGCGCTTACCAGACTCTCCACCCAACGGCAAAACAGTGCATCTTCCCCATTGTCGCTTTGCTCTTTGTTCCGCCATAGCGGTTTACTTATGCCACTGCTGACAAGCCGTCTAGCAGAACTAACACGGGCAGAACACGAAGACTACGTTTGTCAAAACTAACACTCAGTTCAAGAAAGTTTATAGCAGACAAGCTTTCCAACTCGGCCCTATCCCCTGCAAAAACTGCTCCTCCGTCTCGGAGATCTGTATGCACGGACACCAGGATCTACACCCGGAACCCGAACCTTCATCCCTCTAGAAGGAGAGAACCGAGCAGACACCACAGGAGCGATGTCCTGGCCGTTAGAATTATATTCATGTGCGTATGCAGGTGAGACCTGAACCACAATTTCAACTGGCCTCTTGAAAACCACTCTGTCAATAAAGCCTCTCACCAAAAAAGGCCTCTCCAGCCGCAGCCAACCAGTTAAGTAACTGAACACCTTGATGAAGTGTCACAGTAAAACCGATCCAACCCTGGATCTTCAGACTTCTTTTCACAAGGAAACAACCCCGAACTTTTACCGGACATTATCAACTCTGAACAAAACACCTCCAACCTCTGTGTTGTAGGAAACAACAGCCAATCCCTGTGTCGAAGATCAGTCAGAGAGAAACAATGATTTGCACCTTTATACAGGGACCACCGGACAATGTTCTGATCCTGACGCACCTCTGTACGGCGTCGTGTATTATCTTCCCTTCCAGAATGGAATGGCAAGAACTATTAGAAAAACAGTAACGGGAAACAACCGTAACTCCAAATGTTCCTGTTTGGATTCTATAAATAACCCACAGGTCCCAGTCTATTCCTGGACCAACTGAAACATAGTAGATGAGTGCCTACCGGAGCGGGGACCAGCCCGATAGACTCAGCGACAAGTAGTGGATGTGGAGGAAACAGAAAACGACATCCACTTCTGCGAACCTAACAAGGCTGCAGAACTCTTACCTTTTCACCTTCCACTGACTACACAGAAAAGGAAAAAGGACGGTATCGAACCGGCTAAGACGACCTCATCCCACAAAAGAATGCGTCACCAACCGTTGTGAAAGAGGCTAACACACGCAGTTAGACTTACCAGAGGAATCCGCCGAGATTGACTGACCAGAGGCCACACCAAACAGCTGTACACCTCCCTCCAGCATCTCCCGGAGACATCCTCCGCATTTTTCCGGTCACACCTCCTGGTGTCACGTGGCAGTCTGCTGTAATGTTATAAGGTAGAATAAACATAGGCAAGCCTACCCACTCTGGGTAGGGTAATTCTATCGGATGCCAACCCGTATACAACACTCCCTCAAGTGCATACAGCGCAACAAGGTCAAAGTATAGAAATAAAATTTCACTTAGCTGCCTGTGTATGATCCTATGCGACCAGGCTCTGCGTCGACCAGGAGTTGACTGTCATAATTTTCTCTCCGTGATGTGAAGAGAATAATATTCGGACTCCTTGAGAGGATCAAACCAACTCGTCACAGCCAATCTATAGCTTAATCAACAGAGCGACCAGCACATGATAAGAATACCATTAATTCAGCATTCATGGATATACTTCACGTAATACACAATAAAACACATATATCCTAACCATGCATATATAAACCTATATCTACATATATACACATATAGATAGAACCTTTACGCAAGTGGATTGTCCAGACCTGTCAGGTCCCTAGTGACGGTAATGTGTTGTGAATGTGTATGACCATGTACTGACATGCCCCCGATGTGGATCTACCAGGAACGATAAGGTCGACAGAAACTTGGTAAATGTCGACGGCAAGGAATAGTAAGCGGGTAAACAATAATCACGGAACCCCGAGGGGTCAGAGGGAAGGATACAAATACAATTTTGATAAGACTCCCCCCCCCCCCATATACCAATAAAATATATATATATATATATATATATATATATATATATATATATACCGGTACAAGGCCATAACAGCCTGATAATTTCTTTACCCAGGAAATATCGTTGATGCCGACAGGACATCCCCAAACAACTGTATCTCCCCTATCGTGTTTACTGTTTTAATCACACAAACACCAATTTGCTAATACTTAATTTCCCGAATCAAGTACCGCCATGCGTCGGCGAAGCCGACAGTTATCCCCACAGCAGCTTGTGACAAAGCCCTCACACCTGCAGACATATGTCGACTAACCAATAGTGGGTACAAACAGGGAAACATTGAATATATGTAATATAAGTGATTATGCGCCCCTTATCAAACCTAAGGCTATATGACACCCATTTAGCTTTTAAAACACTGTGCCCCCCCTCCAACTTACTATCCAGCAAGTCCTGGCGGGGATCTGAGGAAAATGGCACTGATTCCCCTGTGAGGGCTAAGCTCCGCCCCTACCCGGCGCGCTTAAGCCCGCTCAAATATATAAATCTATATATACCTAAATTTAGCTGGGGACCCTATATACAGGGAGTAAACCCCTGTATAAACCCCTTTATGTCCAACTGCAGCCCAGAGCGCCCCCCCTGCGCCCCGCACCCACTGAAGCCGTTGGTGTGTGGGAGCCATGGAGCGCAGCGCGCACGCTGCGGTACCCTGGCGGGGGGAAGACACCCGGTGTCCGGGTATGTTCCCCCGTCCAGGATCCTTCAAGCAATGTCGCCCAGGGCGCTCCCCCCCAGCGCCCTGCACCCTGCAGGCCGATGGAGAGCGGGAGCAGAGAGCGCAGCGCTACCGCTGCTGCTCCCTCCCGTTCGCGGCGCACTGGCGGGGCGGGCACCGAAGTATGTCCCCCCGCCAGTGATCTACTAAATATACACATGTTATATGCTGCCCAGGGTGCTCCCCCACAGCGCCCTGCACCCTGCAGGCCGGAGGAGTGCGGGAGCAGGGAGCGCAGCGCTACCGCTGCTGTTCCCTCCCGTTCGCGGCACACTGGCAGGTCGGGCACCGAAGTATGTCCCCCCGCCAGTGATCTACAAATTATACATAGTCTTATATGCTGCCCAGGGCGCTCCCCCCCAGCGCCCTGCACCAGAGCCGGATTAAGGGGGGGGGGGATTAAGCCGGATTAAGCGGCAGGCTGCTTCACTCATACATGATTGGAGAGCTGAGCCATCGCACAGCTGTCTGTGCGGTTGGCGGGGACAGGAGCGCAGTGTGATCGTGCTGTGGCTGGTATGTGACACCCCCCCTTCCCCACACCCGCCCCCCACACACACCCACACACCCCTTCTCTTGAATAGGGGCCCCTCTGTCTTAAGTGCCCCGGGCCCCCCATGCTCTTAATCCGGCTCTGCCCTGCACCCTGCAGGCCGATGGTATGTGTGGGAGCAGGGAGCGCAGCGCTACCGCTGTTGCTCCCCCCTGCGGCACACTGGCGGGGTGAACATACCCTGTGCCCAGGCACCGAAATATGTCCTCCCGCCAGCATTTTAGACCCTCAGCAACATGCCCCCAGGGCTCTCCCCACCAGCGCCCTGCACCCAGCCAGAGACGTTGGTGTGTGGGAGCATGAAGCGCAGCGCTACCGCTGCTGTTACCTCCGTTACTGAAGTCTTCTGCCGTCACTGAAGTCTTCTTTTCTTCCAATACTCACCCGGCTTCTTTCTTCCGGCTTCTGTGAGGGGATTGACGGCGCGGCTTCGGGAACAAGCAGCTAGGCGCACCAAGTGATCGAACCCTCTGGAGCTAATGGTGTACAGTAGCCTAAGAAGCAGAGCCTTTAAACTAAGAAGAAGTAGGTCCTGCTTCTCTCCCCTCACTCCCTCGAAGCAGGGAGCCTGTAGCCAGCAGGTCTCCCTGAAAATAAAAAACCTAACATAAAGTCTTTCAGAGAAACTCAGTAGAGCTCCCCAAGTGTGTGACCCATCACTCCTGGGCACAAAGTCTAACTGAGGTCTGGAGGAGGGGCATAGAGGGAGGAGCCAGTTCACAACCAGTTTAAGTCTTTATAGTGTGCCCAAGCTCCTGCGGATCCGTCTATACCCCATGGTCCTTTTGGAGTCCCCAGCATCCTCTAGGACGTTTGAGAAACAAGTGCTACTTGCATGAACCAGTGAATGCTAGACTCTTATTCAGGATAAACCTACAGTATAAACAAATGGAGGCTTGCTGTGCAAAGATATTTGATTAGTGTTCAATTTAATTGTAAATTACCTTACATATAGGCATACAGTAATTACAAAAACAACCGTGCTACACCTGCTCTTTAATGCATATATCTATTCAACCAATCACGTGGTACCAACTCCATTCATAAATGCATGCAGACATGGGCCAAAGGTTCAGCTGTTTGCAGGGGCGTTTTAACAGAGGAGGCCCCTGTACAGACTCCGGGTGGGCCCCCTCCACTGTACGGCGCAGTAGTCTCCAGCATCGTGCACCAAAATTACTACCGCGCATGCTCGGCGGCCATTTCCAAGTGATGGTATTTCACTGTAATATTTCCTGTACAGTGAAATACCATCATTTGGACAATGATTACACATTCTGGAGGGAAGCCTTCAAACACTCCATATAACACATTTCTTTATTAGCAACACATAAAGGTTAATTGGTGAACAATGCTCTAAGGTGTATCCAGTAATTTATATCCCTAATTTTTGGGACATATTTAGAGTAAATACATTATACCCACTCAATTAGGGAGCACACAGATTAAACATAATTTAGGGGGTAATTCCAAGTTGATCGCAGCAGGAAATTTTTTAGCAGTTGGGCAAAACCATGTGCACTGCAGGGGAGGCAGATGTAATATGTGCAGAGAGATTTAGATTTGGGTAGGTTATTTTGTTTCTGTGCAGGGTAAATCAGTGGCAAACGCAGGATTTGCAAGGGGGGGTTTCCAGAACTGGGCGGTGCCAATCACGGGGATGGGGACTGAGGTGACCCAGTATATGCTGGGTCCGTAAAACTAGTGTGTCTGTGTGTGTGTATATATATATATATATATATACATATATCTACACACACATATATATATATATATATATATACACATACACACACACATACATATACATGGGTGGTCTTCAGTATGCCGGCGGTCGGGCTCCCGGCGACCAGCATACCGGCGCCGGGAGCCTGACCGCCGGCATACCGACACTTATTCTCCCTCGTGGGGGTCCACTACCCCCCTGGAGGGAGAATAGAATAGTGTGGCACGCGCAGCGAGCCCGCAAGGGGCTCATTTGCGCTCGCCACACTGATGGTAAGCCGGCGGCCGGCCTCCCGGCGCCGGTATGCTGGTCGCCGGGAGGCCGGCCGCCGGGAGATCGTAGTGAACCCATATACACATATACATAGCATATTAAACATGCATACATATATATATACATATATATATATATATTCACACACATACAGTACACATATATATATACACATGTATATATATATATATATATCATATGTGTGTGTGTGTGTGTTTATATGTATGTATGTATGTATATACATGTGTATATATGTAGGCACATGGATATATATGTACTATAATTAAAATAAAGTAAACTTTTATTGCACTTGCAAGTGCCACCAGGAAGACAGCAGGCTGTAGAGGACGCTAGACAGTCATTAATAATACTCATGCAGCTAAAAAAAAAAATAAAAAAAAAATAATAATTTTTTTTAGTGGAGGGGGGTTTCTGGGTACTCGGAAACCCCCCCCCTGGGTGCGCCACTGTAAATACTGGCTGCTTTATTTTTACACTGCAATTTAGATTGCAGATTGAACTCACCACACCCAAATCTAACTCTCTCTGCACATGTTATATCTGCCCCCCTGCAGTGCACATGGTTTTGCCCAACTGCTAAAAAATGTCCTGCTGCGATCAATTTGGAATTACCCCCTTAATCCTGACTAAACATTATTTAAAAATATATTGGAGCCATAATGCACATGGTACTTCTCTCTTAGGGGTTAATTCAGACCTGATAGCTGGGCAGCGATTTTTACTGTCCTGCGATCAGATAGTCGGCGCATACAGGGGGAGTGTATTTTCGCTGTGCAGATGTGCGATCGCATGTGTAGCAGAGCTGCACAAACTGATTTTGTGCAGTCTCTGCGCAGCCCAGGACTTACTTAGCCGCTACGATCACATCAGCCTGTTCAGGACCGGATTTGACATCAGACACCCTTCCTGAAAACACTTGAGCCCGTCTGCGTTTTTCCGGACACTCCCTGAAAATGGTCAGTTGCCACCCACTAACTGCCGCTTCCTGTCAATCTCATTGCGAACGACCGCGCAAATGGATCCTTCGCACAATCCCGTCGCTTATCGGCAATCCTTGTTGCAGCCGTGTGACGCACCGGTGCAGTGTGGTACATACGCATGCGAAGTTTGGATCTGAATGCCCGCTGTGCGAAACGCACAGCAGCGATCAGATCTGAATGACCCCTTAATACACATTCCTATTTCTTCTATCACTCACTCTAATTTGTAACTCTATTTTCACATTTTAACCTCCTCTTAATTATATACCAATAAAAGTTATATTAATAAATTATAATACATTCTGTCATGTGCACCACCTTTAGGACATTTGCTTTCTTCCCTTAGGGCCTAGTTCAAACGTGATCGCTGATGTGCGAATTCGCAAGGCGTACGATTATCAATCGACTGCACATGCATACGGATCATACACACATACAAAAGCCGAACTGTGAAATAATCCAGCACATTTTTTGATCGCTAGGCGTACGCAAGTTGATTGACAGGAAGCGGATGTTTGGGGGTGGTAACTGGCCATTTTCTGGGCGTGTCAGGAAAAATGCAGGCGTTGCCAAGCGTTTTCAGGGAGGGTGTGTGACATCAGCTCCGGCCCCGATCAGCCTGATTCTATCGCACTGTAGGAGTAAGTCCTGGGCTACGCACAGACTGCACACAATGGAAAACAAATTCAACGCTGAGTGAGTTGCAAACGGATTTGCAGAGGAGCGATCAGGTCTGAATTAGGCCTATAGTTCTTGTCATCATAGGTGTTTCTATAATGGGTGCAGTGTGTGCAGTGCACATGGTACCCTAGGATCGGGAGGGCCCACATTGCACATACTGCACCCATAGAGTATACTCACCCCTCTGAAGACCCACGGCGGCTGACCTGCAGTGAGGGCACAAATCACTTGGAAAATGGCAGCCGCGGCCATTTCTGAGTGATTTGCGCATGTGCTCTGGAGATGTCCCCGGTAACAAGGTGCAGACGCCATGTTCCTGGAGACCTGCGCATGCGCACTAGACTCTGGCTAAAAGCATCTCACTGGCGTGATTGCCTCTGCCTGTTTGACAGGCAGAGGCGGTAGCGGGGCGGGAGGGGGCGGGAGGGGGCGTGCCAACGGCGTTAGAAATTTAGCTCATCTATGATCAGGTCTGAATTACCCCCATAGATCGATAGATAGATAGATAGATAGATAGATAGATAGATAGATAGATAGATAGATAGATAGATAGATAGATAGATAGATAGATAGGCAGCAGATGAGCAAAATGTAAAATGGAAAATTGACAAATTTAAAAACAGAACCCTGCCAATGTTATTTTATATGGTATGAAAGTATAGATAGTATTAATTCGCTAAGTTATTTGTCCTCCTGCATTAGTTGTTGCCTGGTGTTTAGCATGTATTATAGCTTTAAGTTTATCTTATTTTTCTAAAAAACCCAATACTGAATATAATCTACTAATTTATTCAGTTACAATACTCCCAATCAAGTACACGCATTTCTAACTCCTATTGTAGACCGTAAATTCTGTACAAATTGAAAATATTTGTTATTTTGTCTTCTTTAACAAAGGCTGCAATTATTTAGCAGCTGCTAACATACGTAGAACACTGCAGCATAGCATTGTTCACCGGTTCCTCTGGCAACGCACAATAGGTAATGCACTCTCTACATGCCAACCAACAATGGTTCCATTTGCACAATAGCCCAGTACAGAACAGACTCCAACAGTGCATCCCGCCCCTGCAAATTCATCTAAAATCCCATGCTTTACTTACCAGGTTTGCAAGTATATAGTGATATCCGACAATGTTTTTTTCTAGTTTGATGATCTGCAAAAAAAGAGAAATCTGGTTAATTGCTATCAACGCTCTACTGAATACTCTCTGGAAAATCCTGTAGGCATTCTAGATCATTACCTAACTCAAATTATGGTCAAGAAAAGGTTAAGTGAGAAACTGCACACAATTATGGGCAACACGTTGGCCACAGGTCTTTCCTACTTATTGCCCATAAAAACATCTCACAGATGTGTCCCTTATACACCTACCTTAGCCTCAATATGCCATGTGGGCCCGAATAAGTGATGTATTTGTGGTTAATAAGCATTGTAGACACAGGCGTTAGGCAGTTTTCATTTGGTAAAAATATGTTTTAGCAAAATTGCGCAATAAAATTTGTTGGGCTGCTACAGTAGGCACAAATAAGTGTATATCCCAACACACTAGAAAAATAAATCGAGGATATAGAGTTTTGCACCAATCTCAGAGCGCCCACCAAATATCACATCACAATAGACCACAATGCTTGGCACATTTGAGCAATAAATGAATTCAATCACCGTAAAATGAAGTAGAATACTCTAGTGATATAAACAATAACCAAATAGGTAGTCCTTTTCCAAGGGTATTTTCCTCCAGAGATGTAAAGGAATC